>NW_027256890.1:13707989-13962359 GCF_029215685.1 Pituophis catenifer annectens
GGAGAAGGAAGAAAGTTAATATCTGGAGAAGAACTAGATGTAGTAGGCCACTCCATATAGCTTGGCCAACGGATCTCAGCGGAAGGTGATAACAATAAAGGAAATTGTACGGCGTGTTAAATGCGATTGGCAGGCATTTGGCATGTCGAAGTGTGAATCAGCCTCGTTCCCTCTCTGGGGAAACTGTAATTAATTAGAGGTGAATGGATCTTGTTTTCCATGGAGTATACTTTCAAAGAAAGAAAACCCGAAGTATATAGACGTGATAAGGTTCTCTGGCCAGGCTACCGTAAATCTTAGGATGGAAGCTCGGCTGGCAAACACTTAACGCAGTGACAAGGCAAACTTAACAAGTTGTGCCTGAAGAGAAAAGTTTTCGGTCGATCGATCCGAAAGCTATATGAGGGGCACACAGCAGTGGAACAATTAAATGCTTGGCATCGCGAGATAGAAAGACCCACACATGGATAAGAGAACAAAGGATGCTGTGAGAAACTCTGAGTTGTTTAGGCTGCTGGAATTTTCACACCCAGGACGAGCGGTCTTGCAGATAGCAATAGCACTTAAGGCTTCGCAGTGCTTTTTACAGCTCCTCTCTAAGCGGTTTAGAGAGTCAGCCTCTTGCCCCCCCAACAATCTGGGTCCTCATTTTACCCACCTCGGAAGGACGGAAGGCTGAGTCAACCTTGAGCCGGTCAGAATCGAACTGCTGGCAGTGGGCAGAATTAGCCTGCAATACTGCAATCTAACAGGAAGGAAGGAAGGAAGGAAGGGCAATAGCACTTAGACTTATATACTGCTTTACAGTGCTTGTACAACTCCTCTCTAAGAGGTTTACAGAGTCAGCCTCTTGCCCCCCAACAATCTGGGTCCTGGTTAATAACAGCCCTCTCTTCTCCTAGGGGGCATGTTCATCCCAAGGCTGAGATGGATCCGGCATCTCCCCGTCGCTTCCTCCATCTTGATGCTGCTCCTCACTGTCGTCTGGGTGACCGGCGTCGGAGAACATTTGGTCTTATCACCCAGCATGCTAAGTAGCCCTTTGCAAGGTTGGTCTCCCTCTTTGAAACTTCTCTTGTATTAAGACGACTTTCCTCGCTCCGAGAATTACATGCCTTGAATTACAGCCAGCTAGGGACGATGGGGTGTCTCATACTTGAGTGGTGGTGTGACCTAGGCTCACTTAGTCATTACAATTAGTCCCAAACAAACCTATTTTATTATAACGGCTGAGATTGACTTCATTCCCAGCTTAGTCCAAATTAATTCCAAAACAAGTCCTTCAGAAAAAGTCCTTCGGGTTTATCACAAATTTTTATCTTCTTTGGCATCCTGCCAAAGGCCTTTCTTGGCAAAGCCCCACAAAGTTCAGAAACGAGAGATGCTGACTGGAAACAGATTTAGCAATGTTGCTTTCCTACAAAGAGCCCAAGAGCCTTTGCTGCTCTTTTAAGCCTTGTGGGAGGGGCCAATCATCGCCTGGCCTTACTCCCGAGTCGTCCCTTTTGTTTTAACTGCGCCTTCTGGCAGCTCTGCGCATGCGCGCACTAGGAACAGGCTCCTCCTATTCCTCTGCCTCTCTGCTGTCCAACTCTGGGGGCTCCGAAGTCCGCGCGCATCACTCCCAGATAGCCCTGGCCCCATCTCTGTCTCTGACGCAGAGCCCTCGTCCGGGCCTTCCCCAGACTCCAGGACTGGTCCATGGTCCTCCCCAGCCTCCTCACTATCCGACTCTGCAGGCTGCTGGTGGACCACAACAAGTGGCTGCCTGGCTGGGGAATTCTGGGCGTTGAAGTCCACAGGTCTTGAAGGTGCCCAGGTTGGACATCCCGATTACAAATACTTAGCAATCCCATCTGGAATTTTACAGATTTCTTTCGTGCTTCTGTCGTATTGCATTTTTAAGCGACGGCTTAAAAAGTACAGGTTAGGCGAGATCTGGCTCAAAACCAGTCACTGCGAGAGGGACCTTGGGAGTCCCCAGTGGACGATCGCTTAAGCATGGGCAGCCGAAAAAGCTAATACAATCCTTGGTGGTATAGACCGTGGCATAGAATCAAAATCAGTATTAGTACTGCTTTGTAAATCCTTAGTAAGGCCATAACTGGAATACGGCATCCAGTTTTGGTCACCACGTTACAAAAAACGATGTTGAGACTTTGGGAAAAAGCGCAGAGAAGAGCAACTAGAATGATTGAAGGGCCCGGAGGCTAAAACGTATGAAGAACGGTTGCAGGAATTGGGTATGGCTAGTTTAGAGAGAAGAAGGACTAGGGGGGGACATGATAGCAGTGCTCCAGTATTTGAGGGGCTGCCACAAAGAAGAGGGGGTCCACTTATTTTCCAAAGCACCAGAAGGCAGGACAAGAAGCAACGGATGGAAACTACTCAAGGAGAGAAGTAGCCTGGAATTAAGGAGAAACTTCCTAACAGTGAGGACAATTAAACAGTGGAACAGCTTGCCACCAGGAGTTGTAGGTGCTTCATCACTGGAGGCTTTTAAGAAGAGACTAGACAGCCATTTGTGTAAATTGGTATCGGGTCTCCTCCTTGAATAGGGGGTAGGACTAGAAGGTCTCTAAGGTCCCTTCTTGCTCTATTCTGATTGATTTTTTTTTTTTAAATTTGATTTATATGCCGCCCTTCTCCGGAGACTCAGGGCGGCTTACAATGCGCTAAGCAATAGCCTTCATACTTTTGTATATTTTATACAAAGTCAGCTTATTGCCCCCACAAACTGGGTCTTCAATTTACCTACCTTAGAAAGAATGGAAGGCTGAGTCAACCTTGAGCCTGGCGAGATTCGAACTTACTAATTGCAGACAGCTGGAGTTAAATTACAATGCATTAGTCTGCTGAGCTATCCAGGCTCATTTTTTGATCGATTGATCAATCGACCTAATTAACCACATTAATCTATTTCAGGGCCCACGGAGTACCTCAAATGGGGTGTTATAAACGACAGAAAAGGAAGCAGCGTTAACAGCACGAGGTCTCTTCTCTTGCAGCCTTCCGCCTGGTGACGTACTGCCTGGGCCATGCCAACGGCTCCCTCCTGGCCACCAGCTTGCTCTTCTTCCCACTGCTGAGCTGGCACCTCGAGCTTCAGCAAGGGGCCCTTGGCTACCTCCGGACCAACACGGTCTCTGCTGCCATCTCAGCCCTGGTCTACGTGTTCCTGGCTGGACTCTGGGGAGTTGAACCGCAGGCCACCGTCAGCGGCTACATCCCTGTCCACCTGGCTCTGCTGGGCTGCCACGGAAAGCGCTCGGGGTGGCTGCCCGTGGCTCTGCTGGCAGGATTGCTGTTCGGCCTCGGGGAGATCCTGTCCCCCGCGTTCTCCCTTCCTCCTGAACGTCTCCGGATTGCTCACGGGACTACTGGCCTGTATCCTTTCCAAACATGTGGGCAGTGTTGTGGCCCGCCGGCAACAACAGAGTCGGATAGTGAGGAGGTTGGGGAGGAACACGGGCCAGTCCTGGGAAAGGACTGGGGAAAGCTCAGACGAGGGCTCTGCGTCGGAGGCAGAGAGGGAGTTAGATGGCAGTGAGGCAGAGGAACAGCTGGAGCCTGTTCCCACTGTGTGCATGCACAGAGCTGCCAGAAGACAAGAACGACTCAGAAATCAGGGTCGACTTGGGAGTAAAGCCACACCTTGGAGGAGATTGGCCCCCTCCCCTAGGAAACAAAAGAGGAGCGAACGGGGAGGGGGCTTTTGCAGGAAACAATTCGTTCGTTCCGTGATTCTTGAGAGACTCTGTGCCAAGTTTTGCCTTGTACTGCATTTGGAAACTAGTTACTTGGCAGCTGTCCAAGCGAGATAAGGTCTGTGTTGATAAATATTCCTTTGAAAGACTGTTTGGACAGGCCTTGCTGACTGTGAATGAAAGGAATTCACAGTCGTCTAAATAAAAGAGGTTTTGCCGGGACCAAAAAGCTTCCTGCTTTTTAACGGAGCCTAGGTCAAAACAGGCTCCGAGGGTGGGATAGGGGACGAGAAGGGAGCCTCTTCTAGGACCCATGTGGCTCCCAAATCATTGGCAGCCCTCCCAGGCTTTAAAAATATTTTTTGATGATTTTTTTGGGGGGTAAAGGGGGGAAAATACTAGAGTAGACTAGAGGACCTCGGAAGTCCCTTCCAGGGCTATGACGATTTGATGATTCTACGATTGTCCTTAATGCCTCAGATGGTGCTGGTAGATCGTCCAAGAGGCACCTGGCAAGACTGCAGAAGAGGATTGCAGGCTGGAGCTACCTCAGAAGGGTTTTTTCTCACTCGATCAGGCCCTTCGCCACCGGCACCCTCCCAACTACGGACATAAAGGAAAGGTATTTTGGAATGACGTCAATTTTGCTTTCCACGGCTGCCGAACTACAACTCCCAACGCCCCTTGCTAGCCAGGGAGTTGAGGGATGGTAATTCCGTGTGGTCACCATCCCAAGTTGCCCAGTTCATAATCTAAAGCCGAGGTGGTGCAGTGGTTAGAGAGCAGCACTGCAGGCTACTTCAGATGACTGTTAGCTGCAGTTCGGCGGTTCAAATCTCACCAGTCTCAAGGTTGACTCAGCCTTCCGTCCTTCCGAGGTGGGTAAAATGAGGACCCAGATTGTTGGGGGGCAAGAGGCTGACTCTGTACACCGCTTAGAGAGGAGCTGTAAAGTCTGAGGGCTATTGCTATCCTTCCTTCCTTCCTTCCTTCCTTCCTTCCTTCCTTCCTTCCTTCCTTCCTTCCTTCCTCCTTTCCTTTCCTTTCCTTTCCTTTCCTTTCCTTTCCTTTCCTTTCCTTTCCTTTCCTTTCCTTTCCTTTCCTTTCCTTTCCTTTCTTCCTGTGTAGTAGTTAGAAAGGAGTATTGCAGGCTAACTCTGCAGACTGCCAGGTGTTTGAATCTCATCAGGCTCAAGATTGACTCAGCCTTCCGTCCTTCCGAGGTGGGTAAAATGAGGACCCAGATTGTTGGGGAGGCAAGAGGCCGACTTTGTAAACCGCTTAGAGAGGAGCTGTAAAGTCTGACGGCTATTGCTATCCTTCCTTCCTTCCTTCCTTCCTTCCTTCCTTCCTTCCTTCCTTCCTTCCTTCCTTCCTTCCTTCCTGTGCAATAGTTAGAAAGGAGTATTGCAGGCTAACTCTGCAGACTGCCAGGTGTTTGAATCTCATCAGGCTCAAGATTGACTCAGCCTTCCGTCCTTCCTTCCGAGGTGGTAAAATGAGGACCCAGATTGTTGGGGGGCAAGAGGCTGACTCTGTAAACTGCTTAGAGAGGAGCTGTAAAGTCTGAAGGCTGTTGCCCTTCCTTCCTTCCTTCCTTCCTTCCTTCCTTCCTTCCTTCCTTTCTTCTTCCTTCCTTCCTTCCTCCTTCCTTCCTCCTTCCTTCCTTCCTTTCTTCTTCCTTCCTTCCTTCCTCCTTCCTTCCTTCCTTCCTTCCTTTCTTCTTCCTTCCTTCCTTCCTTTCTTCTTCTTTCCTTCCTTCCTTCCTGTGCAGTAGTTAGAAAGGAGTATTGCAAGCTAACTCTGCAGACTGCCAGGTGTTTGACTCTCATCAGGCTCAAGGTTGACTCAGCCTTCCGTCCTTCCTTCCGAGGTGGGTAAAATGAGGACCCAGATTGTTGGGGAGGCAAGAGGCCGACTCTGTAAACCGCTTAGAGAAGGCTGTAAAAGCACTGTGAAGCGGTATGTAAGTCTATTTGCTATTGCTATCTAATAGACAATTGTTCCAATCTCACTGATTTTCTTCCATCTTCCAGAATTCCTGCGCAGGAGACGTTTTCACCCGACTTGGCAGGGACGGTTGCCATCCAGATTCCGCCCCCTCCTCCATCCTGGACTGATGAAAGGGTAACCCAGCTGCCGTTTCCTCCTACGTCCCAGCACCCCTTCTCAGATCCCGGCCAGCCTTTGGGCTCCCCTTACTTCTCTCTCCCGAATTTCCCGACGGAAGAAGAGCTGATAGAAGCGGGAATCCGGGCTTCTCTGCAAGACAGAAATGAAGAGGAAGTGAAGCTGCTCAAATCTTCCGTCTCTTCCCTCCGGTAAGTCCTTGGGAGAAATCGGGTGGGCAGAGCCGAGTAGAACCTCCAGCCGTAGGAGCAGTGTATCTGTAAAGCGCAAGATTCCGGGGAACAAACGAAAGGAGACTTCCGCCTCCATGATTTTGGATCCCGTGACCCTGCAACGGTCGTAAGGGTGAAAAACGTCCCCAAGTCATTTTTTTTCCCCGTGCTGTCGTAACTTCGAAGAGTTCACTAAATGAACTGTTGTAAATTGAGGGCTACCTGTATATTTTTTTTTATTTTTTTTTTAAATTTGATTTATATGCCGCCCTTCTCCGAAGATTCAGGGCGGCTTACAATGTGCTCAGCAATAGCCTTCATCCTTTTGTATATTTATACAAAGTCAGCTTCTCTTTTTTTCTTTTTCTTTCTTTCTTTCTTTCGTTCCTTCCTTCTTTCTTTCTCTTTCTTTTCTTTTCTTTTTTAATTTGATTTATATGCCGCCCTTCTCCGGGGACTCAGGGTGGCTTACAATGCGTTAAGCAATAGCCTTCATCCTTTTGTATATTTATACAAAGTCAGCTTATTGCCCCCACAAACTGGGTCCTCATTTCACCTACCTTAGAAAGGATGGAAGGCTGAGTCAACCTTGAGCCTTGGCGAGATTTGAACCCTGCAGTAATTGCAGGCAGCTGGTCTTAATAAGCTTAATAACAGGGTGCCTTAAACCCCTGTACTACCAAGGCTCTTTTATATTTATAGTTATATGCACACAGTTTATGGAGATTCTCAGTCATCCAGGTCAAAGGTGCTTTTTTTTCTAAGAGGCCACTGGATTTTCTGATTTTTCTTTGAAGACGTTTCCCTTCTCCTCCAGGAAGCTTCTTCAACTTCTCAGTTCAGTTCTTCTTCAGAGCTGAAGAAGCTCCTTGGAGGAGAAGCGAAACGCCTTCAAAGAAAAACCAGAAAGTCCAGTGGCCTCTTGAGAAAAAAAAAAAAAAAACACAGTTGGGATGAACGCAGTTGTTTTACTCTGGCAAGATTCTGTCTGTAGGTAAACCCATAAAGAAGTTTTATTTCAGAAGTAACGCCGCCCGTTGTTCTTGTTTCGTGGGCCTGATTGTCCGGCCTCTGATGCCAACGCTGCCGCCTTCTCTTCGTCCCTCTTCCCAGGCTCCAGCAGCTGCAGAAGATGGGCTTCGCCACGGAAGAGGCTGTGATCGCTCTGGCAGCCACCGGCCACGTGGAAGGCGCCGTCTCTCTACTGATCGGAGGCCACGTGGGGGACCAAGCGGTGGTGACGGCCGAGACCCGCTCAGCGTCTCCTCTCACACAACCTCAGTCAATCCCCAACCCATGAGATGGCATTGGGGGAAGAACTCCGGCCAGACCGGGCAGAAACGGAGTGCCACAAGATAAGAGAGCTGCTTGGCAGAACTGAAGCTGGTTTTGCAAGAGCACGGAAAGGCCGCAGACCGGTTTCAAACTCTCTGCGGGAGACGCAGGTTCATCTGGGCCTACCTGGATTGCTAGAAGGCAGCGAGGAATTGAGGGGCAGAAGGAGGGCACAGAGGATGCCTTTTCAGACCAGAATTATGATTTGTCTGCTTGCAATTTCCTTTTTTCCACTCCGGATATGAATAAATGGAGCACAAAAACAAAAAACAGTGGTGAAATCTGAACCGGTTTACTACCAGTTCGCTGGCTGTGCATATGCAGTGCGCACCATGCACCAAATGCAAGGTGCACACACGCGCAGTGCTCGCCAGGAGGAGGCATGCGGTAAGTAGAACAGCACGCGAGGGGGGAGTTGATCAGCTGTGGCACGCAATCTTTTTATTTTACTTTTAAAAGCATTGCCTTTAAAACTAAAAAAAAAAGCCTCTGACGATCGCGCGGCTCAGCTGGGATCGTCAGAGGCTTTTATTTCATCTTCTAAAAGCATTTTTTCTACAACCTTAAAATGCTTTTAAAAGGCTCTCGACGATCCCAGCTGATCCGCGCAATCATCAGCTTTTTTTTTTTTACTTTTAAAAGCATTTTTTCTACAACCTTAAGAGGTTGCAGAAAAAAAATGCTTTTAAAAGTCTCAAAGCCTCTGACGATCCCAACTGAGCCGCATGATCATCAGAGGCTTTTAAAAAAACTTTTAAAAGCATTTTTTTCGGCCGAAGAGGTTGTAGAAAAAATGCTTTTAAAAGCCTCTGACGATCCCAGCTGAGCCACGCGATCATCAGAGGCTTTTTTTTTTTTAACTTTTAAAAGCATTTTTTCGGCCGAAGAGGTTGTAGAAAAAATGCTTTTAAAAGCCTCTGACGATCCCAGCTGAGCTGCGCGATCATCAGAGGCTTTTTTTTTTTTTACTTTTAAAAGCATTTTTTCTACAACCTTAAGAGGTTGTAGAAAAAATGCTTTTAAAAGCCTCTGACGATCCCAGCTGAGCCGCGCAATCATCAGAAGCTTTTTTTTTTTTTACTTTTAAAAGCATTTTTTCTACAACCTTAAGAGGTTGTAGAAAAAATGCTTTTAAAAGCCTCTGACGATCCCAGCTGAGCCGCGCGATCATCAGAGGCTTTTTTTTTTTTTAATTTTTAAAAGCATTTTTTTCGGCCGAAGAGGTTATAGAAAAAATGCTTTTAAAAGTAAAAAAAAAAAAAAAAAAAAGCCTCTGATGATCGTGCGGCTCAGCTGGGCAGGGGGTGGGTGGGTAGGGATTTTTGCTACCGGTTCTCCGAACCACCTGCCGCCATCGCTATCGGATTGGGTGATCCGGTCCGAACCGGGAGTATTTCACCCCTGAAAAAAACCCACCCCGAAGTTGCATGCAAAAGGAACTGAACTGCAGGAACCCAATGCTATTTTTGCCAAGCGTACCCACCCATTCTAGAGTGGTGGCTCCCAACTAGAGACCAGTTTAAAAAGTGGGGTGTAAGAAGGAGCCCACGGGGATCCCATGGGAAGCATCCAGGAAAACATGCCCCCGTTAGGTGCGCAAGGATACCATTAATTTTTAAAAACGCAGATCGAGCAGATGCAGGCGCAGAGAGGGCACAAAGGCTGTCCTTTAAACAGAAGAAAATATATATATTTTTCTCCTCCCCGCCCCTCAAAATTGTTGACTGATGCTGGAAAGGAGAAGCCAGCAATCCTCACCTTCGCCACCGTCCCTCCCCAACAAATCTTGTCCAAAAAAAAAAAAAAAATAATAAAGGAAGAAATACTGTATACAAATTTCAAAAAAGTTGGGATCATCAATAAAGACTCCCTTCTTAATCCCATGTAAGCTTTTTTTACAGATTCTGGTTTCCTTCCACGACACGCCTCAGAATTTGGGCAACAATCAGTCGGTTTATCCAGTAAGTGCCAGAAGATGCTTTCTCATCTGACTCCGGAGAAGCACTTTTGAAATCCCTGCTCCAAAGGGAGTAGAGACGGGGAGGCTCCGATTTTGCTCAGCTGCTCTGTGTGTGTCTGTGATCAGATTGATTGAATTCCCACTGCATCTCCATCCATTTGGGGCGTTTCTCAACCTTGGGAACTTTTTTAAGACTTCGACTCCCAGAATCCCCCCCTGATTAAAAGTTCCCAGGATTGAGAAATACAGCTTTACGGAATACAGAATGACGGGGGTTTTGTTTTATTTTCTGGATTGAAAAAGAGAAAATTTGAAAAAAAAAGGATAAAATTGAAATTCAAAGCATGAGCAGCGAGAAAAAAAACCAACCTCTCGGCATCTGGAGCCTCTGAGGACGTGCCGGAGAGATGCCACCACGGAGGAGAAGGTGGCAAAAGGCTGGATGTGTTGGACCGGTCCTTGCCGAATTGCGGCCCAATCTGACCACAAGGAGGGAATCTCTGGCGAGTGACAGCCAAGCTGAGACCCCCACTCTCCCCCCCCGCCCGCATAAGCATAGACCCCCATAACACCTATTCCTATTTGTTCCATAGCAGGAACAAACCCCCTGTGTGAAAAGAACAAATAAATACAACGGAGGATTTGTTAGCAGGGCCCTGTCCCCAGCTTGGTTCATCGAACAGCCCGTGTCTCCATCACCACCGGTCCAAGGCAGAGGGAGGAGGAGAAAGGACCGCGGTACTCCTTCCACATCGGAGGTCCCTCAATCCAGACGTGGCCCTCTTCTTCGCCTGATGGTGGGCAGAGTCTCCTTCATTTCTTCCTCTCCTCTCCCTTCTGAGAAAGACGGTGCGAGCTCACCCGGTAGGCCGCCAAATACTCGCTGCGCTTACTCCGATCGTCGCCGGGGACCCCCGTAGCGGCCGGATCAAAGCCGGATCCCAGATCTGGTTCTGCCAATGGAGGAAGGACGTCAATAGTGCTTTAGCTGCAGGAACTGCGAAATTCTAGGGTGCGCTTGTCTCTCTATACATGCCTTATCCTTTTCCTTGCGGCTTTTGAGATGTGTGTGAAAATGCGCCGGCTAGGGTTTTGAGGTGTCCCTCTAGATCCTCTTCTCTCTCTCTCCCCCTTCCCAATTTTGGAAATGGCTCAACTCCAACACCGCACATTTTTTAAGAGCAACATCCTCCAATGCGTCGTTGGGGCCGTTTTGAAAAATGTGCAATTTGGCAAAATAAAATCTTTGCAGGAGTACAGCTCAGGAGTCCAAGAAATAAAGGGAGACTAGTATAGATCTATTTCAAGCTATTTAGCTCTCATCAGCTAGCCATACCCTTACTCGGATTCCAACTTGGTCTGCCTGCATATTAGGCAGTTGTATTAACCTCTGAGCCAAGAGAGAATTATGTAGATATTTCAAGCGATTTAGCTCTCATCAGCTAGCCATACCCTTACTCGGATTTGAACTTGGGCTTCCTGCATATTAGGCAGTTGTATTAACCTCTGAGCCAAGAGAGAATTGTGTAGATCTATTTCAAGCTATTTAGCTCTCATCAGCTAGCCATACCCTTACTCGGATTCCAACTTGGGCTGCCTGCATATTAGGCAGTTGTATTAACCTCTGAGCCACAAGTTCTCCTCCCTTTATCAGCTTGAGTCAGGGGAGAGATTGTTTTTCTATCAGGTTCGAATCCAAGTAAGGGTATGGCTAGCTGATGAGAGCTAAAATAGCTTGAAATAGATCTATAGTCTCCCTTTATTTCTTTATCAGCAAAATATAAATTTGGTATAAAATGGTTTGTCGTGAATGCGACTGCTTGAGGGCTCCTGGATTGGAGCTGAAAGGCGACAGGGATGCAGTATGCTCCCTCCCACATGTTGGGGTAGACCAGATGCCTCGATAGAAAAACTCATTTAGCCCGAACACCCAACGGAGGTGTCATTTCCAGCCAGGCGCCGAGGGATGTGGGGAGGAGCCTGGGAAGGAGACCGATCCCATCGGAGGTAAACTGAACCTCCATCTCCAGGAGCAGTTCTGTTCCAGAGAGGTCTGCTATTGGAAGACGAGGAGCCGATTCGAAGCCATTCCCGTGCATCTCCCTATCTTTTCCAGATAACTTCACAGAGGGACACCTCCCTACACTGTGTCTCTTATCACTGCGATCTCCCGTACTCCCTAGGCGCACTGGAACTACAATTCCCAGAACCATCCGGCCAATTTGGCCTTTGGAATTACGAGAGCTGCAGTCTCCGTGGAACTGGACACCTATTCCCCCACCCCCCAAAAATGGATTGTGAATTCCACCTCTGCTGGCCGGGTGCAAGCTTTATTTTTCGGTGCATGCAGGCCAGTCGGAGATGCCACTGAGCAGGTGCAAAGAATCAGGAATTTTACAGCTCCGGCAATCCAAATCTCATTTGTTTTGATACCGCGGAGGTGGAATTTTCCGATTTTCCCCTCCAATCCTGCAGCCAGAGGATATATCCACCCCCACCCACCCCTTCCACCAGCAGGGGAGTCAAGACAGGCCAAACCATGCTAGGACTTAAAAAACAAAACGTGTTCAGGAAGGTGATGGACACAACAGGAAAAGGCTGGTTGTTGCAGAGATGGCATGCATGCAACGTTTTGGAGTGGAGGTAGAAGGCGGAAAAACCTCACGGCAGGTGCCGGGGAGATCTCTGGGATCCTGGCGTCTGGCGAATAATGCACCATGCGTTGGAAGAACAGGAATTTGAGGGGGGGGGGGAAGGGAAGGCAGGCCCTCGCATTACGCATTACCTGGCCAGATGATAGCTTCCAGCAAGGTGACTCTCCTAGCCAGGAGCTCCAGCTGGGCTTGCTGTTCTAGGAAGCTTGGCAAGCTAATGGCCTGGCAGGGAGCGAAGAAGAGCAGAGTGGAAATTTGATTGACCCATTGACCCACCCGGAGGGAACAAGAAGGGGAGGGGTGGGGGAGTCTGGAAAGATGGCACTGGGAAGGTGAATATGGGGCAGAGGGTCTCTCTTGTGGAGCAGAGAGAAAGGAACCCAGGGATGTCTCCCATATATGGAACTTGCAGGAAGGGAAGATTCTGTTGTGGCCCATCAGCGGCCTGTGCAATTAGTAGCTGATTCCGACAGCGAGGAGGCTGGTTGGTGCTGCGCCAGCAGCCTGTGCAGCTGGCGCTTGAGTCGGACAGTGAGGAGGCTGGAGAAGATGTGGGGATTCAGCCAGGGCCTTCAGAACCTCCAGAAGCTCCCATAAGTGAAGAGGACGAAGAGGAGGAGCCTCTTCTCAATGCACGGGCGCGCAGAGCTGCCAAAAGGCAGGAGTAGCTCCTCAGGAGGACGTCTCCTCGAGAGTAAGGCTTGGGGCTAATTGGCCACTCCCTTAGCCTATTTAAGGAGGAACACCGATTGCAGCAAGTTGTAGGGAACAACTTCAGTTCACTCTCCTTCGCGTCTGCAAAATTGCTTCTGGGCTTTCTGCCAACTCTAGTAAGACTGTGATTACCTTAATCTTAGAATTCTGGTAGGCTGTTAAAGACAGTTTTATTAACAGCCTTTGGTTGATAAAGACTAAGTTATTTGAGTAAAATAAGCTTTGTATAGAGTTTCTGTGTGCTGCGTTCTTTGGGGTCCGTAGCTGGGGCAGAACAGGTTCTGAGTTTGCTTGTCAGAAGCCGGCTGGGAATACTGTAAATCAGAGGTGGGGGAACGGTGGCCATTTTATGGCTTGTGGACTCCGACTCCCAGAATTCTTCCTCATTGCTGGCTCTGGAATTCTGGGAGTCGAAGTCCCACAAGTCACCTCTGCTGTAAAGGACGATCTTATTCCGCTTTGGATACCGCAACCATCCTATATGCATTCCAGTTGCCAAGTGCCTGGATCGCAATCGCACGCCTGCGGGAACGCCGCCACCGTCGTAAGCCCGAGGAGCAGCTGTAAATCACGTTTTGCCATGTTGTTGTAACTCAAGAGTCGTTCAGCAAATGGTTGTAAGTGGAAGACTACCCGAATGGAAATAAAGACTGCTTTTGCTAGGCAAAAAATGTCTGCATTTTTTTAAAAAAAAAAAACACTCCGTTTTGTGACAAGGTGCACTTTTTTTAGTGACATTGTCTGCCGCCTCCTTAGTGGTGCGGTGTCCTAGAGGGGGAGCTCTTGCCTCACCATCAGGAGGCTGTGAGTTCAATCCTAGGTAGAGGCAGATATTCCTCTCTCTGGGCACAATGAGAATATATCTGCTGAACAAAACTCCGTACTGGCAACAGGAAAGGCATCCGGCCAATAAAACACTCTGCTAGCTCCATTCAGTTGCCCGCAAGGGATTATGGGGTCGTTAAATGAAGATGACGGTGATTGTCTGCAGCCTCCTTGCTTTCCCATCTATCCTCAAGGAGGCTCAAAGGGGACAGAAATTTCCAAGCATCTTGAGAGTAAAACACACCGACAGAAACTTTCATGGGAAGAAAGAACTTTGGAGAAATGGCAAGGAAATATACGATGCATTATTGCACCATGTTTATGGAGATCCTCAGCCGTCCAGGTCACAGTTGAAAAAAGCAAAGGTGTTTGGCAAAGAGCCTTGGTAGTACAGTGGTCTAAGGCACCCTGTTATTAAGCTGGTTATTAAGACCAGCTGCCTGCAATTACTGCAGGTTCGAATCTCGCCAAGGCTCAAGGTTGACTCAGCCTTCCATCCTTTCTAAGGTGGGTAAATTGAGGACCCAGTTTGTGGGGGCAATAAGCTGACTTTGTAAAAATATACAAAAGGATGAAGGCTATTGCTGAGCACATTGTAAACCGCCCTGAGTCTCCGGAGAAGGGCGGCATATAAATCAAATTAAAAAAAAAAAAAAAAAAGAGGCAACTGGACTTTTCCTTGAAGACGTTTCGCTTCTCCGCCAGGAAGATTCTGCTCACCCGCGTGGCTCCTTAGCTCGGTTGGAGTCTGAACCGAAGAAGCTCCTCGGAGGAGAAGCGAAAGATCTCCGAGGGAAATAAGGAAGTCCAGTCGCCTCTTGGGAAAAAAAAAAAACACCTTTGGGATCCCTGGGTCATATTTCTTTCTCCTTGGATCTGAAGAAGCAGACTCTCAGTGGGGAAGCCCACTTGGTCTTTAAGATGCCGCCATCTTCACCGTTTCGGACAAAGAGCCTTGGTAGTACAGTGGTCTAAAGCACCCTGTTATTAAGAACAGCTGCCTGCAATTACTGCAGGTTCGAGTCTCGCCAAGGCTCAAGGTCGACTCAGCCTTCCATCCTTTCTAAGGTAGGTGAAATGAGGACCCAGTTTGTGGGGGCAATAAGCTGACTTCGTATAAATATACAAAAGGATGAAGGTTATTGCTTAACGCATTGTAAGCCGCCCTGAGTCTCCGGAGAAGAGCGGCATATAAATCAAATTTAAAAAAAAAAAAATGGCTGAAGTCGGAGAGGGGGAGGTGGGGGGGTTCTAAGTTGTAGACAAAAAAGGCAATGCTGCATATAAAAGAACAGGCAGAGCTCCAATCCTACTATTGTGGCCGCTATTTTAACATTTTGATCCTACGGGATGGACATCCCTGATCCCAGACCTGGCCTCTGACCTCTCCTGCCCTTAGAGATCTACAAAAGGCTCAGATCTCTGAATTTCTGAGATCTCCAAACTAGCCTCCTTAAACTTCTGGGTTCTCATTTAAAATCACCATTTCTGGATGTTCCTTCGGAGCAAGCGTGGACCTTTCTGGAATAAGGATCTTGGTGGAATTATTTTGGCACCCAGGAACGTATAAATATAAGACTTTTTTTAAAAAAAAATAATAACGACTACGTTGAATCAATTGTTGTCACAGTCCCTGCACACTTAAACCCCACACTTCGACAAGGCCGATTCCTGAAGTCTTGTCGCTCTTTGGATTTGGATCCACCTTCTGCTCCCTGCAAAATGTACTTTCTGGGAGTCTACAATATAGCGTCCGTCACCCAGATGTTGTAAAAGAAATAAAACATTTTTCCTTTTTCTTTGGTCACCAGGGGGAGCCCTCTGAATGCTAATGGGCCAAAATCCCAGTCAAGAGCTTATTAAGCAGACTCTCTGAAGAGGGAGGGAGGGAGGAAAGAAAGAAAGAAAAGGAAGGAAAAGCATGAGAAAGGGAAAAGGAACGAAGGGACGTGGAAGAAGGGAGGGAGGGAAGAAGGAAGGGAGGGAGGGAGGAAAAGCATGAGAAAGGGAAAAGGAAGGAAGGGATGTGGAAGAAGGGAGGGAGGGAAGAAGGAAGGGAGGAAAAGCATGAGAAAGGGAAAAGGAACGAAGGGACGTGGAAGAAGGGAGGGAGGGATGGAGGGAGGGAAGAAAGAAGGAAGGAAAAGCATGAGAAAGGGAAAAGGAAGGAAGGGAGGTGGAAGAAGGGAGGAAGGGAAGGAGGAAGGAATGTAGGGAGGGAGGGAAGAAGGAAGGAAGGGAGGGAGGGAGGAAAAGCATGAGAAAGGGAAAAGGAAGGAAAGTAGGAGGAAGGAAGGAAGGAAGGAAGGAATATAGGGAGGGAGGAAGGGAGGGAGGAATATAGGGAGGAAAAAAGGAGGATGAGAAATGGGGGAAAGAACGGAGGGAGGGAGGGAGGAAAGAAGGAAGGAAGGAAAAGCATGAGAAAGGGAAAAGGAAGGAAGGGAGATGGAAGAAGGGAGGGAGGAAGGAAAGAAGGAAGGAAGAAAAAGCATAAGAAAGGGAAAACGAAAGGTAGGTGGAAGAAGGAAGGGAAGGAGGGAGGAATGAAGGGAGGGAGGGAAGAAGGGAGGGAGGGAGGGAGGAAAAGCATGAGAAAGGGAAAAGGAAGGAAGGTAGGTGGAAGAAGGAAGGAAGAGGGAGGAAGAAATATAGGGAGGGAGGGAGGAATATAGGGAGGAAAAGAGGATGAGAAAGGGGGAAAGAAGGGAGGGAGGAAGGGAAGGAAGGAAGGGAGGGAGGAAGGGAAGGAAGGAAGGGAGGGAGGAAGGGAAGGAGGGAAGGAAGGTAAAGAGGAGGACGATAAAGAGAAAGGAAGGAAGGGAGAGAGGGAGAGAAGGCCACCTGGCCAGAGTGGGGTATATCTCCCTTTTACTCTGCACCAATCCAGCTGCCCCTCTTCCAAACCAGAGAGAGAGGATGGTCCAGGCAGCTTCTCCCAAGAGATGCATCCATCCCAGAAGAGCCTTTTCCACCTTGGCGCCTTCCCCATCAGGAGGGACAAAACCCGGGACGCCAGAAGCTTCAACCCTCCCCTCTCCTATATCTGGGGAGACCCCTGCCCCCGCTTTGCCCAGAGAGGTGCTGCTTCCCTTCGGTTTGGCCTGTCCTCCTCCTCCTCCTCCTCCTCCGCCTTCCTTGCCCTGTCTGGCCTCTACTCACCATGCAGCCCAATCATGGCCTCCAAGATTAAAACCCTTTCTGCTAAAATCTTCAAAGCCTCTCGGAGCTGGTGTAAACCCTCCCCCTGCGGACGAAAGAGACAGACACAGCCGTGAAAGGAAGGCAGGCACACGCGTGTACAAGGAGCAGGAGAGGGGGGGGTGGAAAGAGAAAGAAAAACGAGTGTGAGGGGGCCTCCCCCCCGCCTTGCCTTTTTGCCTAGACGGTCCCAAACTTTCTCGCAGGCATCCCAAATCCCCCCAAACACTCGAGTTTATCCATGTGTGTGTGTGTGTGTGAATGCAATTATTATTCACAGGCAGTAAAGGCAGGCAGTCTTTCATCTTTCATGCACAGAGTGTTTTTTTCTTTTTTTTTTCTGGGAGAGGAAGGTGCCATGCAGGCAAAAAAGAACGAGGAGTGGGTGCAGGATTTGGGAAAATTCAATGGGGGGAGCCAGCATGCTGTCAAAAGAAAAGGGGAGTTGTGGGGGCAAAGAAACGGGGTGCTTTTTTTGCATCACATCCTCAGGTGCCTGCAAACTCCAAAGAATTACAGAGTTAGAATTTGGAAGCCATCCACTCCAATCCTCGGTGCGGGAAGCTGGCCACGATCGCATCCCGTGGCCCGGCCACGACGGGTTAATCCGTGATTATGAATGAATGGATTTGTGACTCATGCTTTTACGGGGGGGTGTTGGGTCTCAAAAGAGCTCCAGAGGGCATCCAAACCAGCTTCTCCTTGGCTGAGCCGTGACTGACACCCCTCTTTCCCCCAAATGAGCTAAAGAGTCCCCCCCTCTCGTTTACCTGTATCTTACTCCTGTTATTAAAAGTTGCTGGGTGGGGAAGGAAGAGCAGGGAACGCTTTCAAAAGTAAATATTAAACTACCGTACGGTACTGCGAGGCTAAAAGCAGCTTCTTTTGAAAATGGCATAGGAGGCTAATGCCTCCTACTAAGGCAGCATTTAACATCCAGCTGCCTGCAATTACTGCGAGTTCAATTCTCACCAGGCTCAAGGTCAGCCTTCCATCCTTTCTAAGGTGGGTAAAATGAGGACCCGGTTTGTGGGGGCAATAAGCTGACTTTGTATAAAATATATACAAAAGGATGAAGGCTATTGCTTAACGCATTGTAAGCCGCCCTGAGTCTCCGGAGAAGGGTGGCATATAAAAATAAAAATAAAAAAAAATAAAAAAATAAAAAATCTTGAGCTGCTGCGTCGAATGGCAGAGGTTCACAAACTATGGTAAACAGAGTTCAAGATTTATTTATTTTGCTTAAACTTGGTGCCCTGCGGAAATATGACCATATTTTTCAGAGTATAAGACGCACTTCCCGCCCCCCAAAAAGAGGGTGAAAATTTGTGTGCCTCTTGTATACTGAATGCTCTGCCTGCTTTTTTATATGCATTGCATTATCAATCAATCAGAATAGAGCTGGAAGCCTCCTCCTCCTCCTCCCTTCTAGCACTGATGATGTTACCTACTTGGGTCGTGAAACGTCTGCAAGAAAATAACCTAGCTCAGAGAGCACCAAGGACCCCACAGTCTCTTCCTCCTCTTCTCCTGCCTCTTCCTCCTCCTCCTCCTTCCTTCTAGCACTGATGATGTTACCTACTTGGGTCGTGAAACGTCTGCAAGAAAACTACCAAGCTCAGGGAGCACCAAGGACCCCACAAATCCTCTTCTTCTCCCTCTTCCTCGTCCTCCCGCAACTTCCTTCTAGCACTGATAATGTTACTTAGCTGGGTCGTGAAAAGTCTGCAAGAAAACTACCAAGCTGGGAGCGCACAAACCCTGAGCTACCAATATTATCTTCTATATTTAATATGTTTTTTTTTTCTCTCCCCCAAATATACCATCTCCCAAGATGCTGTTCTTTGGACGTAAGGCTGCCCGAGCTTTGAATTTTTTCGATTAAAAACTGGAAAGGCGAGATGAAAAATTGGGGGAGAGCTGACGATCTCCCAACTGTTTTGCCTTTTCATCATCTGACTGAAAGTCTTTTGGATGGCAGCTGAATCCTTGTTCTTGGGCAGGTGGGACGGATGGCGTTAAGAGATGAGAGGGGAGGGGTCCCTCTTGGCACGAGGCACAAAGAGCAGGGGTGAAATCCAGCAGGTTCTGACAGGTTCTGGAAAACTGGTAGCGGAAATTTTGAGCAGTTCGGAGAACCGGCAAATACCACCTCTGGCTGGCCCCAGTGTGGGGTGGGAATGGAGATTTTACAATATCCTTCCCCTGGGAGTGGGGACGGAATGGAGATTTTGCAATATCCTTCCCCTGGAGTGGGGAGGGAATGAGGATTTTGCAATATCGTTCCCCGGGAGTGGGGAGGGAATGGAGATTTTGCAATATCCTTCCCCCAGGAGTGGGGAGGGAATGGAGATTTTGCAATATCGTTCCCCTGGAGTGGGAGGGAATGGAGATTTTGCAGTATCCTTCCCCTGGGAGTGGGGACGGAATGGAGATTTTGCAATATCCTTCCCCTGGAGTGGGGAGGGAATGGGGATTTTGCAATATCGTCCCCCTGGAGTGGGGAGGGAATGGAGATTTTGCAATATCCTTCCCCCGGGAGTGGGGAGGGAATGGAGATTTTGCAATATCCTTCCCCCGGGAGTGGGGAGGGAATGGAGATTTTGCAATATCATTCCCTTGGAGTGGGGTGGGAATGGAGATTTTGCAATATCATTCCCTTGGAGTGGGGTGGGAATGGAGATTTTGCAATATCCTTCTCCCGGGAGTGGGGAGGGAATGGAGATTTTGCAATATCGTTCCCCCGGGAGTGGGGTGAGAATGGAGATTTTGCAATATCCTTCCACCTGGAGTGGGGTGGGAATGGGGATTTTGTCGTATCCTTCCCCTGGAGTGGGGTGAGAATGGAGATTTTGCAGTATCCTTCCCCTGTCACGCCCACCAAGCCACACCATGCCCACCAAGCCACGCCCACAGAACCAGTAGTAAAAAAAAAAATTGGATTTCACCACTGACAAGAGAGAAGAGCTACGGAGGAGAGAGAGAGAGAGAGAGAGGGAGGGAGGGACGGAAAGGGGGATATATCACCCAGAACGTACCCAGGATCCCTTCTCGCCTGGGTCACCCTTGAAAACTGGTTCCCCCTGCAAGAAATCAAAATGAGATTGATTGATTGATTGATTGATTGATTGATTGATTTAAAATTTATATACCGCCCTTCTCCCTGAGGACTCAGGGCGGTGTACAGCCAGAATTAAAAAACATGAAATACAAATATTAAAAACAATTAAAATATATATAAATTTGGCCCAAAATTAAAAATACAAACCAATTAAAACATTTAAAATTTCTTCTTAAGCCAGCCCGGCTTGCTGGAAAAAGTGGGTTTTCAGGGCACGGCGGAGATGTTAGAAAACAAGGGGAGCAAAATTTGTCTCACTCTCTACCTGGCTCTTTGCTGAAAAGGAGCGTTGGGACTACAACTCCCATCCCGCCTGCCCCTGCTTTCACGCCTAAGGCGGAACTAGAACTCACCGTCTCCTAGTGATTGGCCCAAAGTCACATAACTGACTTTCACGCCTAAGGCGGAACTAGAACTCACCGTCTCCTAGTGATTGGCTCAAGGTCATGTAACTGACTTTCACGCCTAAGGCGGAACTAGAACTCACAGTCTCCTAGTGTTTGGCCCAAAGTCATGTAACTGACTTTCACCCTTTAGGCGGAACTAGAACTCACAGTCTCCTAGTGATTGGCTCAAGGTCATCTAGCAGGCTTTGACGCCTAAGACTTAACTAGAACTCACCGTCTCCTGATGATTGGCCCAAAGACACCCAGCTGGCTTTCATGACTAAGGCGGGACTAGAACTCACTGTCTCCCACTTTCCAGCCTGGTGCCTTAACCACGAAACCACCAACTGGCTCTCTGGGTCATTAACTTATGGCAACCTGGGCCAATTTCATCCTAGGTATAGTAAAATGGGGCAAAGCAAATGTCTCACTTAACCACAGAAATCTGGGGCTCAGTGGCGGCCGTAAGTTGAGAACTACCTATACTAGGTATCACAACAGACTTGAAGGACAGGCACAGACCAAGATGCTACAGATGAAGTCAGTTGCTCATTTGGGCGTCTGGAAGGAAAACGACGGTATTCGAGGTGCCCCACCCATCCTTGTTTCAGGGGTACATGGCTTGGATCCCCAACTTCCAAAGTGGAAACTCACCCTCTCTCCTTTCTGTCCAAGGGTACCAGCGGCCCCGTCAGCACCTGGTGATCCTGGAATTCCCTGGAAGAAACCATCACACCGTCTCAGACTACGTCCGGCGGTGGAATTCCATCCTTCTTCCCGGAGGGAATTCCTTCCCCGTTTCCCCAATTTTCTTCCTGGAGAGATGGTTGGTCTACTTACGTCACGCCCTGGAGAACCTGGTTTCCCAGCAGGTCCTGGAGGACCTAGAGAGAGAGAGAAAGACAGCATATCCTGGTCAACCTTCTACTTCTGCTGAACGGTTGTGGTAAGAAAAGGGGGCTGAAGAAGACTTCTTGGGAATTGAAGTCCACACTTCTTACCCACGCCTCTTAAAAGTTGCCAACCCTAGTGTCAGAGTGCGCAGAGTGTGACTATTTTTTGAGACAACCCAGGAGCAAAATACAGTAAACAGAGGTTTGTCTTTCAAATAGTGGGTTATCTACAAGGGATATATACATACATGTACTAGACAAAGTCAGGCAATCAATCATCAACTACAGCACGGAAGCACACACGGAGAGAGAGAGAGAGAGAGAGACGCCCTCACAGGGTCTCTCTTATATATACAGCCTCTTAAAGTGGTCATTACAGCAGCTGGTCAGCTATTAAATCATCATTACCCTGACACCTAGTCTAATCTTGAAGGATCTAGCTCTTAATGTTTTATTATTAATTTTTTTTTTTTTTTTTTAATTTGATTTATATGCCGCCCTTCTCCGGAGACTCAGGGCGGCTTACAATGCGTTAAGCAATAGCCTTCATTCTTTTGTATATTTTTTTTTATACAAAGTCAGCTTATTGCCCCCACAAACTGGGTCCTCATTTCACCTACCTTAGAAAGGATGGAAGGCTGAGTCAACCTTGAGCCTTGGAGAGATTCGAACCAGCAGAAATTGCAGGCAGCTGTGTTAATAACAGGGTGCACTAAACCCCTGTACTATTCAAGGCTCTTGAATAATAAATACTATTTTATTATTTACTATTAATTAATTATTTGGATTAAATTATGATTTTATTGTGCTTGTTCCTTAACTTGTGTTCGCCGCCCTGAGTCCTTCGGGAGAATGGCGGCATATAAATACATGTAATAAATAAATAAATAAATAAATAAATAAATAAATAAATAAATAATGTTCAATCACCGAAACTTCCTGAAGAGGTCAACTCCCTTCAATCATCCCACTGGTGACGGACAGCTGTGGTTTGTCCCCTTTTGCTTTGGCTTCCAGCTTTCCATCCATCCGTTTATTGAAAGAATATATTTGCCCAGAAACCAGGTTCCTAGGCGGCTTATAAAATGTTTATTGTCCGTTTATTGCACATCCGAAAGCAATTTAGACTTTTACACTCGGTGTTTCCGGACAGGTTGGGATGTGACAATTCTTACCTGTTGTGCCCGGAAGTCCCGGAGGTCCAGCTGGACCAGTTACAGCCGTTTCAGGGAAGGAGTTGGAGAGAAGCAAATCTCCTAAAAGGCATAAGAGAAAAGAAAAACCATGAAGAAAATCTCATTAAGAGCACCCAGGTGTATTCTCTCTCTCTCTCTCTATCACTCTTTATCTCCCCGCTCTCTCTCCCCCTTTCTCTCTCTCTCCCTTTTCTCTCCCTTTCTTTCTCCCCACATTCGCTCCCTTCTCTCTTTTTCCCTCTCTCTCTTCCTCCCTCCCTCCCTCTCCCTCTCTCTCCCATCCTTCTCTTTCTCTCCCTTCTTTCTCTTTCCTCTCTCTCCCTCCCTCCTTCTCTTTTCCTCCCTCCCTCCCTCTCTCTCCCTTCCTTCCTCCCTTCTTTCTCTCTCTCCCCTTTGTCTCTCTCCCCATTCTCTCCCTTCTTTCTCTCTCCTTCTCCCTCCCTCCCTCCTTCTCTCCCTCCCTCCCCCTCCCCTCTTTCTCTCTCCTTCTCTCCCCTCTCTCCCTTCTCTCTGCTTCTCTCTCCCTATCTCTCTATCTCCTCCTCTCTCTTCCTCCATCCCTCCCTCTCTCCCCTCTTTCTCTCTCCCTCTCCCCTTTGTCTCCCTTCTTTCTCTTTCCTTCTCCTTCCCTCTCCCTCCTTCTCTTCCTCCCTCCCCCCTCCCCTCTTTCTCTCTCCTTCTCTCCCCTCTCTCTTCTCTCTCCTTCTCTCTCCCTATCTCTCTATTTCCTCCTCTCTCTTCCTCCATCCCTCCCTCTCTCCCCTTTCTCTCTCCCTCTCCCCTTTCTCTCCCTTCTTTCTCTTTCCTTCTCTCTCCCTCTCCCTCTCTCTCCCCTTTCTCTCTCCCCCATTCTCTCCCTTCTTTCTCTCTCTCCTTCTCTTTCTCCCTCTCTCCTTCCTTCTCTCTCTTCCTCCCTCCCCCTCTTTCCCCTCTCTCTCTCCCTCATTCTCTCCCTTCTTTCTCTTTCTCCTTCTCTCTCTCTCTCTCTCTCCCTCCTGTCTTCCTCCCTCTCTCCCCTTCTCTCTCCTCCTCCTTTTCTCTCCTTCTTTCCCTTCCTCCTCCCCCTCTCCCTCTCCCTACACAATTACAGGTAGTCCTCGACTTACAAGTGACTTATGACCGTTTTTGACAATGATGACCGTTGCAGCAGCATCTCCATCCTCATGCGATTAATATTCGGATGTTCGACAACTAGGTCAGCTGTGAGATGCGTGGACTGCAACTCCCAGCATTCCCCAGCCTGACTTTACCTTGATCTGGGATTGGTGAAATTTGGGGCCCGACGGGGGCCGGTGGTCCCGGAGGTCCCGGAGGTCCAGGGGGACCCTTCTCTCCAGGAAAGCCCCTTGCCCCATCTCGTCCTGGTGGGCCAGGGGGACCGGTGGGACCTGGAAGAAATAAAGGTAGACTATGGAGAAGGATGAGCCAAGCACGGCAACAAAGGAGCCCTGGTGGCGGAGTGCAGAATTGCAGGATGACTCTGCCCACTGCCAGCAGTTCGATCCTCACTAGCTACTACCTACTGGGCTGGCTTGAGCTAAATTTTAAATTGATTTTAAATTGGGTTGTTTTAATTACGGCCAAAATATTTAATTATTTTAATACTGTTTTTAAATTTTGTATGCTCTGTTTTTACTTAGGCTGTGCACCGCCCTGAGTCCTTTTGGAGAAGGGCGGTATAGAAATTTAATTAATTAATTAAATAAATAAATAAATACCTACTTGGGCCTGGGTCAAAACAGGAGCTTCCAGCCGCCGGCCCTACCAGCTCAGGCGAACCGGATGAATGCAGCTGGATTTCACCGCTGGAGTGCACCCCATAAGAAGCTTACCCTGTGGTCCAACAGGGCCCTTGACCCCAGGAATGCCCGAAGGGCCCCGGATCCCAGCGTCGCCCTTAGGCCCTACGGGGCCCGGGGGTCCTTGAGACGCCAACCTTCCTGGAACACAGAAAAAGAGAGAAGAGGAAACTCAGTGTAAAGTTTGTTCAGAATTGTCAATTTGGGGATTTCAATCAACAGGATTGTAACTGGAGGAACGAGGAGTCCCCGACCTTACAACAGTTCGCTTAGTGACCGCTCGAAGTTACGGCCACATTGAAAAAAACTGACCTGTTGTGTGAGTGTTTTTCATACGTGCGATCATTGCAGCATCCCCATGGCAGTGGGGAAATCCAAATTTTTTTTTTTACTACCGGTTCTGTGGGCGTGGTGTGGCTTGGTGGGTGGGTGTGGCAGGGGAAGGTTCCCGCAAAACCTCCATTCCCTCCCCACTCCAGGGGAAGGATACTGCAAAATCCCCATTCCCACTCCACTCCTGGGGGAAGAATACTGCAAAATCCCCATTCCCACCCTACTCCAGGGGAAGGATACTCCAAAATCCCCATTCCCACCCCACTCCAGGGGAAGGATACTGCAAAATCCCCATTCCCACCCCACTCCAGGGGAAGGATACTGCAAAATCCCCATTCCCTCCCCACTCCTGGGGGAAGGATACTGCAAAATCTCCATTCCCTCCCCACTCCAGGGGAAGGATATTGCAAAATCTCCATTCCCTCCCACTCCAGGGGAACGATATTGCAAAATCTCCATTCCCTCCCCACTCCAGGGGAAGGATATTGCAAAATCCCCATTCCCTCCCACTCCAGGGGAACGATATTGCAAAATCCCCATTCCCTCCCCATTCCTGGGGGAAGGATACTGCAAAATCCCCATTCCCACCCCACTCCTGGGGCCAGCCAGAGGTGGTATTTGCCGGTTCTCCAAACTACTCAAAATTTCCGCTACCGGTTCTCCCGAACCTGTCAGAACCTGCTGGATTTCACCCCTGCCCCATGGTCACGTGATGAAAATTAAACGATGCTTGGCAACTGGCATGTACTTACGACGGTTTTTGGCATACCCCCCCCCCCAGGTCACTTGATCCCCTTTTGCGACCTTCGGACCAGCAAAAGCCCATGGGGAAGGCAGCTTCACATCCCAACCTTGTTCCTAAATTTCACCGCTGCTGTGATTCACTTTAACGGCGGTGGCAAGGGAGGTCGTAAAATGGGACGCCACTCCCTGAACAAACGTCTCGCTTAGCAACGTGAAATTCCGGGCTCAGCCTGTAGTTCTCCACTTAACGACCACGGGGAGCGGAATTTCTCTGGCTGAGCAAAGCCGCTGTGGGTTCTACCCCGATTTTTGTGAGCCTTTTTTCCGCCACTGTCGTTAAACGAATCTCGGCTTCTCCCCTGTGTATTTTGCACAGTCGAAAGCAAATTATCAAACCCCTACCACGTAATTTATAGCTAATTGAAGGCAGGGGAGAGGCTGCGTTGCAAAGCAATTAGAAGGAGTTGGAAGGGGAAGGGGTTGTAAATTGAATTCAGGCAGCCCCCTCCCCAATCGGTCACATTCTTGCATTGTGTAGTTGTGGCGGTTTTTTTTTTTTACTTCTTCTTCGTTGGGCGAGAGACCAAGCTCCCTTCGCCATCCTGTCCAGAGGAAAACAGAGCAGCCCCCTCCCCCCTTAACGCCCCCCCACCACCACCCACAGGAGCCCTTGCTCATCCCACCCACCCACCCACCGACCCCTTCCCGGCTCTCCCTTTGTGCAAAATGGAGGCCGGCGATCAATTTTTGTCAGTGCTTTCACACCAAACCAGAAGCATATGTTGTGTTGCAGTGAAGGAGTGGAGGGAGGGGGGGAGAGAGGGGGTCGTGGGGATGGGGGGGGGAGAGCAGATAAATCTTTCCAGCTGCAGAAATTGAAACCAGTGCCCACCGGAGCTGAGAGGCGAACAGTCCCCGATGCCCCCCCAACCCCACCCGGTGCAGCCGTCTTCCGTCCCAGCCCCTCCAGCTTAACGCTCCCCAGTCCTCATACAACCCTGAATCTGGGGAGGGGGCCGGAGGCAGCTGGAGATGACACTCCGAAGTGGATTATTTGGCCCCCAGCCCCCGTCCCACTTTAATCCTAGGGGTGGGGGAGATGCCTGGATGTTGCTCCAGCTCTGTGCAAACTGGCAAACACGGGTTGGGGTCTCTCACACACACGAGGTTCCCCCGTGTCACCTCTTCGAAAGCAGACCCCACCCCACATTTCTCCTTGGATCCCTTCGACTTTCACCAACTTTTTACTTACCTGCTGTTTATATGTGCACTGTGAGCTTCTGCATTTGTGTGTCCAATCACACTTGGCCAATAAAGAATTCTCTCTTCTCTCCTCTTCTATTCTTCCGTTGAGTTCGATTCTCTTCTAATATTCTGTTCTGTTGTGTTCTGTTGAGTTCTATTTTCTTCTAATATTCTGTTCTGTGTTCTGTTGAGTTCGATTCTCTTCTAATATTCTGTTCTGTTGTCTTCTGTTGAGTTCGATTCTCTTCTAATATTCTGTTCTGTTGTCTTCTGTTGAGTTCGATTATCTTCTAATATTCTGTTGTGTTGTCTTCTGTTGAGTTCGATTCTCTTCTAATATCCTGTTCTGTTGTCTTCTGTTGAGTTCGATTCTCTTCTAATATCCTGTTCTGTTGTCTTCTGTTGAGTTCGATTCTCTTCTAATATTCTGTTCTGTTGTCTTCTGTTGAGTTCTATTTTCTTCTAATATTCTGTTCTGTTGTGTTCTGCTGAGTTCTATTTTCTTCTAATATTCTGTTCTGTTGTGTTCTGTTGAGTTCGATTCTCTTCTAATATTCTGTTCTGTTGTGTTCCGTTGAGTTCTATTTTCTTCTAATATTCTGTTCTGTTGTCTTCTGTTGAGTTCGATTCTCTTCTAATATTCTGTTCTGTTGTCTTCTGTTGAGTTCGATTCTCTTCTAATATCCTGTTCTGTTGTCTTCTGTTGAGTTCGATTCTCTTCTAATATTCTGTTCTGTTGTCCTCTGTTGAGTTCGATTCTCTTCTAATATCCTGTTCTGTTGTCTTCTGTTGAGTTCGATTCTCTTCTAATATTCTGTTCTGTTGTCTTCTGTTGAGTTCGATTCTCTTCTAATATTCTGTTCTGTTGTCTTCTGTTGAGTTCTCTTCTCTTCTAATATTCTGTTCGGTTGTGTTCTGTTGAGTTCGATTCTCTTCTAATATACTGTTCTGTTGAGTTCCGTTGAGTTCGATTCTCTTCTAATATTCTGTTCTGTTGTGTTCCGTTGAGTTCTATTTTCTTCTAATATTCTGTTCTGTTGAGTTTGATTCTCTTCTAATATTCTGTTGTCTTCTGTTGAGTTCGATTCTCTTCTAATATTCTGTTCTGTTGTCTTCTGTTGAGTTCGATTCTCTTTAATATTCTGCTCTGTTCTATTGAGTTCGATTCTCTTCTAATATTCTGTTCTGTTGTCCTCTGTTGAGTTCGATTCTCTTCTAATATTCTGTTCTGTTGTCTTCTGTTGAGTTCGATTCTCTTCTAATATTCTGTTCTGTTGTCTTCTGTTGAGTTCTCTTCTCTTCTAATATTCTGTTCTGTTGTCTTCTGTTGAGTTCTCTTCTCTTCTAATATTCTGTTCTGTTGTCTTCTGTTGAGTTCGATTCTCTTCTAATATTCTGTTCTGTTGTCTTCTGTTGAGTTCTCTTCTCTTCTAATATTCTGTTCTGTTGTGTTCTGTTGAGTTTGATTCTCTTCTAATATTCTGTTCTGTTGTCTTCTGTTGAGTTCGATTCTCTTCTAATATTCTGCTCTGTTCTATTGAGTTCGATTCTCTTCTAATATTCTGTTCTGTTGTCTTCTGTTGAGTTCGATTCTCTTCTAATATTCTGTTCTGTTGTGTTCCGTTGAGTTCGATTCTATTCTAATATTCTGTTCTGTTGTGTTCCGTTGAGTTTGATTCTCTTCTAATATTCTGTTCTGTTGTCTTCCGTTGAGTTCGATTCTCTTCTAATATTCTGTTCTGTTGTGTTCCGTTGAGTTCGATTCTCTTCTAATATTCTGTTCTGTTGTGTTCCGTTGAGTTCGATTCTCTTCTAATATTCTGTTCTGTTGTCTTCTGTTGAGTTCGATTCTCTTCTAATATTCTGTTCTGTTGTATTCTGTTGAGTTCGATTCTATTCTAATATTCTGTTCTGTTGTCTTCTGTTGAGTTCGATTCTTTTCTAATATTCTGTTCTGTTGTCTTCTGTTGAGTTCGATTCTCTTCTAATATTCTGTTCTGTTGTCTTCTGTTGAGTTCAATTCTAAATTCTAAATTCTAAATTCTAAATTCTAAATTCTAAATTCTAAATTCTAAATTCTAAATTCTAAATTCTAAATTCTAAATTCTAAATTCTAAATTCTAAATTCTTATTCCTATTCAATTTCCTATTCTTCTGCAAAGGTTGTAAATGTGAAAACCTGACAATAAATCAGTGGGAACTGCCAACTTGACTTTGGTGAACGTACCACACAGACACCCATTGCAGGCAGCCTTCCTTCTCACTCACTCACCCGTCTCGCGTTCTTCTCCGGGTTTTCCTCGCGTGGCCTGAGAGGCCCACAGATTGAAAGGGTCGGGGGCAGCATCGCCCGTGGCGGTCAAGCATCGTCGAGATACAGCCGAAGGACCGGATTCACCTGCCGTGAACGTAGCTACCTGTGGGCCAGAAAAAGGAACGGATTCAATCATGCCATTGTCTCCCCCTCCATGTCCTCCTTCCTGCGGGAGAGGCTTCCGGCTTTAACAAATACAGCTACTCCCAGGAGTGGGTTGCTGGGAGTTCATAGGGGTTCGAGAGAACCTCTAGCTAAGATTCTGGGCAGTTCGGAGAACTCCCAAATCCCACTCCTGGCTGGTTCCGCCCACCCCTCCTTTCCCCTCCCCTTCCAGTAGTCCCCATGCCGCCTGTTTTGGATGCAGGTAAGTGCAGGATGCTCGCGGAGGCTCAGGGAGGGTGAAAAATAGGCCTACAGGAAGTTCGGGAAGGCCGGAAACGGGCCTGTTTCCAGCCTCCAGAGGGCCTCTGGAGCCTGGGGAGGCCATTTTCGCCCTCCCGGAGGCTCGAGAAAAGCCTCCAGAGCCTGGAGTAACTCTTGTCACTGCCATTTTTTGTATCTGTCAGCTGGGCTCCCATTCTGAGATTTACGGTAGACTGATTTGACTCTTATCTCAGAAGCCACTGCGCATGTTCACATTCCTTCTTCCACATTTTTTTTCATTTTCTTCTAACTTTTTTTTGTTCGCCCGCCAAGAGGCAAGGCAGGAACGCTGCCAAGATGTAATTAATTAGCTAGTAAGACTGTTTTCACTTTCTTTATAATAAAATATGTTTATTAGAATATATCTCGGGTTTATTTTCTTAAAGTATACCCCAAGGAAAAAGCCACGATCCGTTCTCTAATCCAGGTGCAATTACCCAAAAGCGGAATGGGATTAATTGCCACCCTGACAGGGAGGGCATAAAGGCCCCCCCTCCCCGTGGTGCAGGAGGCCGACTAGGCCACACCCACCATGGCCACGCCCACCCAGGAACCAGGCAGCGAACCCCTCTGCTAAAATTTTTGAAGCCCACTCCTGGCTCCTCTCCAAGGCAGCTCAGCAATACAGTTCTAAATTAAAATAATTGAATTTTAATAATTCAATAATTATTAAATTATTAATTTAATAATTATTAATAATTTTTAGTAAAAGACTAACCTTGGCTTCCAGGAGATTGACTTTCGCCAAAAGCTCAGAGAATTTGCTGCAGTTGAAACAACCTTCGGAGGCAAAACAGAGAACGGGTGAGGGGAAAAAAAGGAGTTTTAACATTTTCCTGGACAGGACAGACAAATCATGCATCATGCTCCAATGTGTCAGAGGTTGCCACAAAGAAGAAGGAATCAAGTTATTCTCCAAAGCGCCTGAGCAACGGATGGAAAGCAATTGAGAAGAGAACCAACTTAGAACTAAGAAGAAATTTCCTGAGGACGATTAACCAGGGGAACAGCTCGCCACCAGAAGTTGTGGGTGCTTCATCACTGGAGGTTTTTAAGAAGAGATTGGATAACCATTTGACTGAAATGGGATAGGTTTCCTGTCTGAGCAAAGGGGGTTGGACTAGAAGACCTCCAAGGTCCCTTCTAACTCTGCTATTCTATTCCATTCTGTTCTGTCCAGTTGGTGAAATCCAATTTTTTTTACTACCGGTTTTGTGGGCGTGGCTTGGTGGGCGTGGCAGGGGAAGGATATTGCAAAATCTCCATTCCCAGCCCACTCTGGGGCCAGCCAGAGGTAGTATTTAATAATAATAATAATAATAATAATAATAATAATAATAATAATAATAATAATAATAATAATAATAATAATAATAATATTAGTACACCGCCCTGAGTCCTTCGGGAGAATGGGCGGTATATAAATAAAATAATAATAATAATAATAATAATAATAATAATAATAATAATAATAATAATAATAATAATAATAATAATAATATTCTCCCGAAGGACTCAGGGCAGTGTACAGCCAAAATTAAAATACAAATATACAAAATCTAGTTAAAATTAATTAAAATCATTAAATAGTTTTGGCCGAATTTTAAAACCCAAAATTAAAACCCAATTTAAAATCAATTTTAAAATTTGTCTTGTGCTAATCAGGTGGTGCTGAAACTGAAACTGAAACTGAAACAGTCTGTTTGCAGTTTGCTGCAAGGAGGCAAATTGCTGGGAGGCAGAGGCAGATTTTTTTTTTCTTGTTTTCCTTTCCCAAAAAAGGTGCGTCTTATACGCTGAAAAATACGGTATACTTCCTATTTCTAAACAGCCCATCTTCCTTTCGTCTCCTTTCGAACTTGTGTTTTCCCAGGGAGCAAAATTAAAACATTATTTTTTGGGGGGAAAATTATTTACAAGGCTCCTGTGAGTTGGAAATTGGAAAGATAAAATGTCCCTCACCGGAATAGGTTGCAGGTCGGATGGGCAGCCTACTCACAGCAGGGATCCCCTGTGTGACACCTGGAGTATCTTGGTAGCTGACGGGGTCTGGAAAAAAAAAACAAAAGAAGAAGAAAAAAAGTGTGAAGAAGGACATAAGTCACATTTTTCTCTCAACTTGCAACCATGTGTTTAACGCCTGTTACAACGGCACTCGGGGCTTAAAGGTGGATTATTGAATAAGCCATGATTGTGTGATTAGGTTTATGGCCCATGGTGATTTCGTTGACTCTTCGAAGGTTTTATTTTATACTGTTGTAAAAGTCCATATAAATGTTCTGCCCCAGCTCTGATTCCCGAGGATATTGACACATACCAACGATCCTTATCAAATTTATTAAGTAGCAAGAATAAACAAGACCAGGAAAAGTTGGCAATCAGCCCAGAAAACAAGATATGATAAACCAAAATACTCTGATAATAAATACGAGTTGTTTCCAGCAAGAAAGCACTAGCTGCATGCGACTTAAATAGGTTAATGGAGTGGCCAATTATCCTCAAGCCCTACTCTCGAGTAAACCTCCTCCTCCTGAGTAGCCACTCCTGCCTCTTGGCAGCCCTGCGTGCCCGAGCATTGAGGAGAGGCTCCTCCACTTCGCTCTCCCCACTGGAAGGAGCCTCTGGAGGTTCTGAAGGCCCTGGCTGAGTCTCTGCCTCTGGCACCACATCCTCTTCAGCCTCCTCGCTGTCCGACGCGAGCGCCGGCTGCTCGCGCAACACCACGCCAGCCTCCTCATTGTCGGGATCAGCCACGATCCGTGCAGGCCGCTGGCGGGCCACAACACTAAATTAAAAGGGACGCGGTGGCGCGGTGGCTAAGATGCTGAGCTTGTCGATCGAAAGGTCGGCAGTTCGGCGGTTCGAATCCCTAGTGCCGCATAATGGGGTGAGCTCCCATTCCTTGTCCCAGCTTCTGCCAACCTAGCAGTTCGAAAGCACATAAACAATGCAAGTAGAAAAATAGGGACCCCAGAGGTTGCACGCGTGTCGGTACCTGCTTCGCAGTTGGCTCCCGAATGCCCAGGGCAACATTTCCACTCCAGAGCGGTGACCGTCTTGTATGCCTGCTTGTACGTCGGTCGAATCACCGTCCTGTAGCTGGAGGACAAAACAAGAGCAAGCAACTTCAAGGGACAGGAATGACCCCGGAAAATTGTGCCCGGAGGGAGAATCCGAAAGGGAGAGCAGGAACCCAAGCATTTAGGCAGGGGGCTATCCAAATGTGGCAACTTTAAGACTCGTGGACTTTAACTCCTAGAATTCCCCAGCCGGCATAATGGAATGGGTGAGAAGATACTATTGTGGTCTGCCAGCAGTGCGGAGCTAGCAACAGAGTCGGACAGTGAGGAGGCTGGGGAGGAACATGGGCCAGTCCTGGAGTCTGGGGAAGGCTCAGATGAGGGCTCTGCATCAGAGGCAGAGATGGGGCCAAAGCCATCTGGGAGTGATGTGCTGCCTCCGGAGCCTCTAGAGTTGGACCTCAGCGAGGCAGAGGAACAGGGGGAGTCTGTTCCCACTGCACGCATGCGCAGAGCTGCCAAAAGGCAAGAACAGTTAAAACAAAAGGGACGACTCGGGAGTAAGGCCTGGAGATGATTGGCCCCTCCCATAAGGCTTAAAAGAGGAGCAAAGGCATGTGAGCCTTTGTAGGAAGCAACTTTGTTCGTGCTGGTCGGTTTAAATTCTGAAGCTCCGTTTTGGCCTTGCAAAGCTAATTGCCAATTAGGTCTTTTGGCAGCGCGTCAAGGGAGATCAAGGCGGGTGCTTATCAGCCTTATCCCGAAGGACTGTGGCAGAACATCTGTCGGACTCTTTACAAACTATTTGTGACTCATCCCGGGCTGGGAACGAACGGAATTCACAGCCGTTGAAATAAAAAGAGGGATTTTGGGACTAATCGTGTGCTTTTTACTAGGTCAGAACAGATACGGTGGGTTTGGGAAGCGTGAAATGTCCCTCTTTCGTCCGACTCCTCACCTGCCCGCCGAACAACCCATAGGCCAGCGACAATTTTGGAAAACTCTCTGGAGATAGGTGCCATTTTGGATGTGACAGGAAACCGTCTTGGTGACCGTGTAAGAACACCAGTTTCTGAAAGAGACCACAAACACAGGATGTCAACAAGGGGCAGCCGCTCCCAAGCATTGATTTAATGTCGCTCATGGCAGCATCAACCCAACCCTTTGAAGTTCACCATAACCCCGGTGAGTTGTTGGCCACGTGGTGCCTCAGGCACAGAGCCCACGTTTCCATCCCTGCGCAGACTTCCAAAGTAAACCATCATTTTGATTTAAAGGAAGGCGTTGCAATCGTCCAAAAACTAGAGCGCCAGCCTGGAATCATGGTCAAATTGGGAGCCAACTCTGAAAGGGACGCGGTGGCTGAGTGGCTAAGATGCTGAGCTTGTCGATCGAAAGGTGGGCAGTTCGGCGGTTCGAATCCCTAGCGCCGCGTAACGGAGTGAGCTCCCGTGACTTGTCCCAGCTTCTGCCAACCTAGCAGTTCGAAAGCAGATAAAAAATGCAAGGAGAAAAACAGGGACCACCTTTGGTGGGAAGGGAACAGCGTTCCGTGCGCCTTTGGTGTTGAGTCATGCCAGCCACATGACCACGGAGATGTCTTCGGACAGCGCTGGCTCTTCGGCTTTGAAACGGAGATGAGCACCGCCCCCTAGAGTTGGGAACGACTAGCACATATGTGCAAGGGGAACCTTTACCTTTATCTTATGGTAGTTTAATATTACTTTTTATTTTATTTATTTATTTATTTCATTGGATTTATATACTGCCCTACTCCCGAAGGACTCAGGGTGGTGAACAGCCACAGAATAAAAACACATAAATACAAAAATTTAAAATAGAATAAAAACGAATTAAATCATTTGGCTGAGAGAAATTTAAAATACCCAATAATTTAAAAACAAATTAAAATTTACATTTAAAAGGGGAAAAGATTTAGGCCAGGCCAGCTTGATGAAATAAGAAAGTCTTGAGTTTTTAAAGTATTCCCTGCTCTTACTTCCCGCCCAGCAACTTTTAATAACAGCAGTAAGATACAGGTAAACGGGGGGCTCTTTAGCTCATTTGGGGGGTGGGTGTCAGTCACAGCTAAGCCAAGCAGAAGATGGTCAGGAAAAGCTGGTTTAGATGCCCTCTGGAGCTCTTTTGAGCCCCCAAACCCCGTAAAGCATGAATCACAAATTCATTCATCCATAATCATGAATTAACCCGTCCAACCCCCTTTGCCGAAAAGTCGGCGGTTCGAATCCCTAGTACAGATCTCCTGCGTGAGCAAAGGGGTTCGACTAGATGACCTTCCAAGGTCCCTTCTCCAACTCCGTTACTGTAAACACTTTGGCTCATATTTCATGGAAATTTTGCAATTTCCCAAACCCGACTTTCCAGATTTCCTCTACCCGGTCCAATTCGGAGCTCTGGCTTTTGTGGATTTTTTTTTGCTTTCCAAGAAAGACAATCCAAAGGCAGGGATCTTTGGGATCTCCCCGGGAGAGCCAGACCATCCAGACCTCCTGGGATCGAATGGCTGTTGCTTAACCCAAACAAAGCATCTTTTTTTTCCTCCCTCTCCATGCAGCTCCAGCCGCTCGCCCCAGCCAAGGAAGGCTACTAGTGAGTTACTAAAGGCCTTCATTGTTGGCGTAGAAACCGCATGGGCTCTCGGCCACTTGGGCAACAAAGAGGAGCTGGGTGCTGGGTGCCCATCACGCAGGGGTGGGGGGTGGGAGAATGGGAATTTGGAAAAGGGTGCAAAAGAGCCCAGCTGCAAACCACTCTGAAAAGGCAGGAGGAAAAGGGAATTTCCCTCCGCCCTTTCGCCAACGGATGCCAAGTTCTCATCTGGAGAGGCTGTAATTTTCCACGTCGGAGACATCAATCGCAGAACTCTCGGGAGGCTTGAGGAAGGAAACCCCCCCCACCCCACCCCGCCATTCCACATTGGGGGGGGGTGTTCATGACCCTGCACTCCTCCTTCCTCTCTCCGTCTCTCCAGCCCTTCAAAAGTGCACACGTTCGATTGTGCATCTTTCGGGGCTGTTGAAAGATGTTTAATTAATGCAGGAGTTGCCAGAGTTCATTTGATTAGACCGCTCTTTTAATAATCTGAAAAATTTTTCAATTGCAAATTAAACATTCAGTTTTAAGTTATTGTGGCAGAATTTCACAAGGATTAAAGAAGATGAGTATTTTGGTTACCTTGATTGTGATTTCTTGAATTGCTCTAATTCTGTATGTGTTTGTACAGTTCTCCACAATTTATCTACTAGAACTCAATAAAGGAAGTGAGATTTTAAATTAAAAAAAAAAAAAGTGCACACGTTCGGACGTCCCTTCGACGTACAACATTTGTCCAGCGATGGTTTTCGATTTTAGAGTTCACCTTTTTTTTTGCACTTTCTGTCTCTTGGGCTTTGATCGAAAGGCGAGGCGAAGGTGCCGTACGATAAATAAAATGCTTAGCCTCTTTCGTCTTCTCCTTCCTCCTCCTCCTCTTTCCCTTTTCTTCTCCTCCTCTCCGCAAACCCCATTCCCTTCTAGCACTAATGATGTTAGTTTGGGTAATGAAACATCTACAAGAAAACTACAAATGCACCAAGCAACCAGCAATCCTCTTTCTCCTCCTCCTTCTCCTTCCTTCCTTCCTTCCTTCCTTCCTTCCTTCCTTCCTTCCTTCCTTCCTTCTTTCCCTCCTCCTCTCCGCAAACCTCACTCCCTTTTAGCACTGATGATGTTAGTTTGGGTAATGAAACATCTACAAGAAAACTACCAAGCTCAGAATGCACCAAGCAACCAGCAATCCTCTTTCTCCTCCTTCTCCTTCCTTCCTTCCTTCCTTCCTTCCTTCCTTCCTTCCTTCCTTCCTTCCTTCCTTCCTTCTTTCCCTCCTCCTCTCCGCAAACCCCACTCCCTTCCAGCACTGATGATGTTAGTTTGGGTAATGAAACATCTACAAGAAAACTACCAAGCTCAGAATGCACCAAGCAACCAGCAATCCTCTTTCTCCTCCTTCTCCTTCCTTCTTCCTTCTTCCTTCCTTCCTTCCTTCCTTCTTTCCCTCCTCCTCTCCGCAAACCCCACTCCCTTCTAGCACTGATGATGTTAGTTTGGGTAATGAAACATCTACAAGAAAACTACCAATGCACCAAGCAACCAGCAATCCTCTTTCTCCTCCTTCTCCTTCCTTCCTTCCTTCCTTCCTTCCTTCCTTCCTTCCTTCCTTTCCTTCCTTCCTTCCTTCCTTCCTTCCCTCCTCCTCTCTGCAAACCCCACTCCCTTCTAGCACTGATGATGTTAGTTTGGGTAATGAAACATCTACAAACATCTACAAGAAAACTACCAAGCTCAGAGAGCACCAAGCAACCAGCAATCCTCTTTCTCCTCCTTCTCCTTCCTTCCTTCCTTCCTTCCTTCCTTCCTTCCTTCCTTCCTTCCTTCCTTCCTTCCTTCCTTCCTTCCTTCCTTCCTTCCTTCCTCCTCCCCGCAAACCCCACTCCCTTCTAGCACTGATGATGTTAGTTTGGGTAATGAAACATCTACAAGAAAACTACCAAGCTCAGAATGCACCAAGCAACCAGCAATCCTCTTTCTCCTCCTTCCTTCCTTCCTTCCTTCCTTCCTTCCTTCCTTCCTTCCTTCCTCCTCTCCGCAAACCCCACTCCCTTCCAGCACTGATGATGTTAGTTTGGGTAATGAAACATCTACAAGAAAACTACTAATGCACCAAGCAACCAGCAATCCTCTTTCTCCTCCTTCTCCTCTCTTCCTTCCTTCCTTCCTTCCTTCCTTCCTTCCTTCCTTCCTTCCTTCCTTCCTTCCTCCTCTCCGCAAACCCCATTCTCTTCTAGCACTGATGATGTTAGTTTGGGTAATGAAACATCTACAAGAAAACTACCAAGCTCAGAATGCACCAAGCAACCAGCAATCCTTTCTCCTCCTTCCTTCCTTCCTTCCTTCCTTCCTTCCTTCCTTCCTTCCTTCCTTCCTTCCTTTCCTTCCTTCCTTCCTTCCTTCCTCCTCTCCGCAAACCCCACTCCCTTCTAGCACTGATGATGTTAGTTTGGGTAATGAAACATCTACAAGAAAACTACCAAACTCAGAATGCACCAAGCAACCAGCAATCCTCTTTCTCCTCCTTCTCCTTCCTTCCTTCCTTCCTTCCTTCCTTCCTTCCTTCCTTCCTTCCTTCCTTCCTCCTCTCCGCAAACCCCATTCTCTTCTAGCACTGATGATGTTACCTAGTTTGGGTCACAAAACGTCCACAAGAAAACTACCAAGCTCAGAGAGACCCAAGGACCCCCTCACATCATCCCTGAGCTACAAATATCCTCCTTTATTTAGCCTTCGTATTTATCAAAGAAACTCCCAGTCAGTCAGGGGAAGAGCACATCCTGCTAATCATTCCCTTATTTGGAGTTAATTTTCCTTTTTTTTTTTTTTTTTTTGGGACCCATTGATTCAGACCTGGGGAGGGAGGGAGGGAGGGAAGGGGGAAGCATTCAGCAAGGAGGTCAAAAAGGGACCGCCGTGTAAGTTCCAACTTCCTACAGGGCTGACAGAAGTCCTTCAATAAACATTAGGAGGAAGACTGCACTCATTCAATCGCCTGGCACAAAAACGGACGCTGAGAAGTTGCCAGAAGAATTTCGTCCCGTCGCTTGCCAGAGAACTAACTTTGCACTTCCAGGAAGGAAGATGGGTTGGTGGGAGGCAAAGAACGAGGAGGGGGAAATCCCTGGCGGAGAGCCCCAAGCAGCTCTTAAAACCCCCCTATGTCTTCCCCTCCAGCTGCAACGCTGAATTGTAGTGGTTGAATGGACCCAAAGGTGCTTTCGGGAAAACTTGGATGACTGAGAATCTCTACAGACTTTTAGCTACATAATTTGGGATGGACCCCCTTGGAACGGGGGTGGGAGTAGGAATGGATTTCCAGAGGGGAAAAAAATGAAGACTACAGGAACCATTTGCACCATTCAGGTGACCCTGAGGAGGCAGATAAAACCTCTCCAAGTGGCCTCAACGATCCTTGAAAAAGGATGCAAACGACCAACTGTCTGCAAGGAATATAAATCCTTCCGTTCGCCACTATCCGGTCAGAGCTGAAGAAGCTTCTTGGATGAGAAGTGAAACGTCTCAAAAGAAAAAAAAACAACAACCAAAAACCAAAAGACTGGGTAGATGGATGGATGGGCTAGGTGGAAAGAGAGAGAATGAGAGAGAGAGAGAGAGAGAGAGAGAGAAAGAGAGAGGGATAGAAGGGAGAGATAGAGGAGAGAGACAGAGAGAAAAGAGGGAGGGAGGGAGGAAGAGAAGAGAGAGAGGGATGAAGAAGGAGGAAGAGAGTGAGGGGAAGGAGGGAGGAAGAGAGGAGACAGAGAGGGAGGGAGGAAGAGAGGAGGGAGAGAGAGATGGATAGGAGGGCGAGAGAGATAGAGGAGAGAGACAGAGAAAGAGGGAGGGAGGAAGAGAGGAGACAGAGGGAGGGAGGAAGAGATGAGGGGAAGGAGGGAAGAAGAGAGGAGACAGGGAGGGAGGGAGGGGGGGAGAGAGGGATAGGAGGGAGAGAGATAGAGGAAAGAGACAGAGAGAAAGAGGGAGGGAGGAAGAGAGGAGAGAGAGGGATGGGGAAGGAGGGAGGAAGAGAGGGGAAGGATGGAAGAAGAGAGGAGACAGGGAGGGAGGAAGACAGAGTGAGGGGAAGGAGGGAGGAAGAGAGGAGACAGAGAGGGAAGGAGGGAGAGATGAGGGAGAGAGAGAAGGATAGGAGGGAGAGAGAGATAGAGGAGAGAGACAGAGAGAAAAAGGGAGGGAGGAAGAGAGGAGAGAGAGGGATGGGGAAGGAGAGAGGAAGAGAGGAGACAAAGGGAGGGAGGAAGAGAGAGAGTGAGGGGAAGGAGGGAGGAAGAGAAGAGACAGAGAGGGAGGGAGGAAGAGAGGAGGGAGAAAGAGAGGGAGAGGAGGGAGGGAGAGTAGAGGAAAGAGACAGAAAGAGGGAGGGAGGAAGAGCGGAGGGAGAGAGAGAGAGGGATAGGAGGGAGAGAGAGATAGAGGAGAGAGACAGAGAGAAAAAGGGAGGGAGGAAGAGAGGAGAGAGAGGGATGGGGAAGGAGGGAGGAAGAGAGGAGATAAAGGGAGGGAGGAAGAGAGAGGAGAAGGAGGGAAAAAGAGAGGAGACAGAGGGAGGGAGGAAGAGAGAGAGTGAGGGGAAGGAGGGAGGAAGAGAGGAGACAGAGAGGGAGAGAGGAAGAGAGGAGGGAGAAAGAGAGGGATAGGAAGGAGGGAGAGATAGAGGAAAGAGACAGAGAGAAAGAGGGAGGGAGGAAGAGAGGAGGGAGAGAGAGAGAGGGATAGGAGGGAGAGAGAGATAGAGGAGAGAGACAGAGAGAAAAAGGGAGGGAGGAAGAGAGGAGAGAGAGGGATGGGGAAGGAGGGAGGAAGAGAGGAGACAAAGGGAGGGAGGAAGAGAGAGAGTGAGGGGAAGGAGGGAGGAAGAGAGGAGGGAGAGAGAGAGGGAGAGGAGGGAGGGAGAGATAGAGGAAGAGAGGAGAGAGAGGGATGGAGAAGGAAGGAGGAAGAGAGGAGACAGAAAGGGAGGGAGGAAAAGAGAGAGACTAACTGCTGAGTTTTTTTTCAGTGCTGACAACACAGCAGGAGAACTTCCTGAGCTGCAATTAACATGCACAATGTAAACAAACACATTAAGGAAAAAACGAGTAAACAGGAAAATTAGCAGACAGAAGGACCAGAGGCTGCCATGCAGAACATGCATTTCAAATGAGCCCAGAGCTCACCATTGGGGGGTGGGGGGGTGGGGGGGAAAATCAAGGCCACCCCAGGCGCCTCTTCCCAGCGAGCAGATTTCAATTATACCACAGTTGAATCAGATCGACTATAAACGAAAACGAAGAGCAACGGAACAAGCCACCAAATCTTCTCGACAAGTGGGATCACAGTGGCGCAAACTCTGAACGGGGGGTGGGGGGGCATCGCTCGGGGACCCCTGGATTCCCTCCTGCATTCCCACAACCACCTACATCCGAGCTAATGAAATTTGCTGTTCACTTAGCACAAATACATCCCGTTAACAGCTTAATATCACCCCAGGGAAATGTTCTTCCTTCCCAAGCTTTTGGGAATCTCTTTAGCAAGTTTTTGGCAAGCCAACATTTGGAGAAAATGTTGGCTTGCGACGTCCTTGGCCAGCCTTGCAGCCCCCCCTTTGCCAGTCCTGGGGGAACAGATCACCTGCTAGCCCCCCTCTCCACGCCCCCATATCACAAAAGGCTCTTTATGTGCCGCCTTTCCCTGCAATCCAGCCTCTTCTGAAGGGCTGTGGGTGGTGGGTGGCCCATCGGTCGGTCAGTCGGTCAGCCGGCTGGCCGGACGATCCCTGCCTGGCCAGAGGATTTTTGGCTGGGAACAGGGAGGTTAAAAGGTCTCCGCTTTGGAAGTAGCCACAAATGCTGGGCTCAGCATCTGGGATGAGGGAGGCTTGCCCGCAGCTGGATGGACGAGGGCCAGAGGCTCGGAGGAGTGGAAGGCACAATTCTCTACTCTCTCATCTGCCCCTCCCCCCCCACAGCCCTCTGGCTGCAGGACCACCTTAGGAGTCCCCTCCCCCAACCCACCCACCCACCCACCCACCCAACAAAGCATTTGGAAGCAGGCGATTCGGGTGCCACCCTCGGAGCTGAAGACGCAAGATTGCCCACAGAAGTTGGGGGCGTTTGGGGACTCAGCTAAGCCCCACTTGGTCCAGGCTGTCGATGGTCCAACTCCAGAGGAAGCTTGGAGGTCCATCCTGGCGTCTCCATGACCCCAACCTTGGGTCTATAATTAAAGGCACTTTTCCTTCCTTCATTCATCCACAGGAAATGCATCAACTTCCTTTTCCTCCCTGTTATTATCCAGATTCTAGTTATTTCCCACCCCCCCCCCCCCCGTTTTCACACGGAGCCTTGAGCGGGAAGGATCCTGACCCTAGATACAGAGGCCATGCCTGGCTTACTGTCGCAACTGATGTTGTCAGCAATGCCCTTGGACGGTTTTAACTCTGTTGGGAGCAGGAAAGGGAAAAAAATAAATAAATCCAGAGTTCCATCAGCAAAACTGTTCTACAGTTCAACAGAGGAATGATGGAGTCTGTCATCTGCACCTCCATAACTGTCTGGTTTGGCTCTGCATCCCAACAAGACGGACACGGACTTCAGAGGATCAGTAGAACGGCAGAAAAAAACAATGGCTACCAACCTGCCTTCCATGGAGGACCTGTCTACTGCACGAGTCAAAAAGAGGGCTGGGAAAATATCTACAGATCCCTCGCATCCTGGACATCAACTCTTTCAACTCCTACCCTCAAAACGACACTATAGAGCACCGCACACCAGAACAACTAGACACAAGGACAGTTTTTCCCCCATGCCACCACTCTGCTAAACAACTAATTCCCTCAACACTGTCAAACTATTCACTAAGTCTGCATTACTATTAGTATTAATCTTCTCATCATTCCTATCACCCATCTCCTCCCACTTATGACTGCATGACTGTAACTTTGCTGCTTACATCCTTACGATTTATATTGTTTCCTAGTATGATTTGATTGCTTATTTGTACCCTATGACTATCATTAAGTGTTGTACCTTATGATTCTTGACGAATGTATCTTGTCTTTTTATGTACACTGAGAGCCTATGCACCAAAGACAAATTCCTTGTGTGTCCAATCACACTTGGCCAATAAAGAAGTCAAGTCAAAAGTCAAGTCAAAAGTCAAGTCAAAAGTCAAGTCAAGTCAAGTCAAAAGTCAAGTCAAAAGTCAAGTCAAGTCAAGTCAAAAGTCAAGTCAAAAGTCAAGTCAAGGGAAAAGTCAAGTCAAAAGTCAAGTCAAAAGTCAAGTCAAGTCAAAAGTCAAGTCAAAAGTCAAGTCAAGTCAAGTCAAGTCAAGTCAAGTCAAGTCAAGTCAAGTCAAGTCAAGTCAAGTCAAGTCAAGTCTATTCTATTCTATTCTATTCTATTCTATTCTATTCTATTCTATTCTATTCTATTCTATTCTATTCTATTCTATTCAGCTTCTCTGAGCCTTGATGAAGCTGAAAAACAGGAACTGGCCAGCAGGCATGGAAAAGTCAAGGGGGCTACCGTGGAGCCCCCAAACCGGGTCTGTTGAGGCGATGTTGGGCCGGGCTTCTAACATCCACCCAAATGTGCTAGTTTGGCATCCTGTTATTTTGGGACAGGAAGTCCAGGAGAAGGACCCGGTTGGGCTTCAGATGGGGTCCTTGTGGGTCAAGAGATTTCTCTCCAGATCAGGGGTCTCCAACCTTGGCAACTTTACAGCTTGTGGACTTCAACTCCCAGAATTCCTCAGCCAGCATGCTTGTGGACTTCAACTCCCAGAATTCCTCAGCCAGCATGCTTGTGGACTTCAACTCCCAGAATTCCTCAGCCAGCATGCTTGTGGACTTCAACTCCCAGAATTCCTCAGCCAGCATGCTTGTGGACTTCAACTCCCAGAATTCCTCAGCCAGCATGCTTGTGGACTTCAACTCCCAGAATTCCTCAGCCAGCATGCTGGCTGAGGAATTCTGGGAGTTGAAGTCCACAAGCCGTAAAGTTGCCAAGGTTGGAGACCCCTGCTCCAGACTGAATTTTCACCCCTGCTTGGAAAACGGTGCCCCCCCCCTCCCCAAGACCCATAAATGTGAGGTCACTCTCAATTACTCCAAGCTGGGAAGACCTTCCCTTTCGGGCACCACCCAAGAGTTGGTGTTGGGGGGGGCCATGCGGAAGGGGTCCCCAGCACCCCCTTTGCCACAGCACAGCCTGAGTATCAGCTCAACACAGGCTCAGCTTGTTCGGGATCCAGCCCAGCTGTGGCTGCTTTGTTGCTCGCTCAGCAGCATCAAAGGCCGGTTGGAAAAATCAGAATATTTCTCCCTATTTTTTTCTAGTCCTGCCTGGAATGAGCCGGGCAGGGAGAGCGCTGCCCGGGGCTTCTGCCCACTGCTTCCATGTCTGCCCACCGTCGCTTTTGCCCGCAGGCTTCGCGGCTGGTTGCAAGAGGGAGGAGGAGGAGAAGGAGGAGGAAGACAGAGGAGGAGGAAGAGGAGGAAGGCAGATGAAGAGAAGGAGGAGGAAGGCGGAGGGTAGAGGAGGAAGAGAGAGGAGGAAGGCAGAGAAAGGCAGAGGAAGAGGAGGAGGAGGAAGAGGGTGGAGGAGGAAGAGAGAGAAGGAGGAAGAGAGGGAAGGAGGAAGAAGACGGACCAGACCGTGGTGAAATCCAATTTCTTTTTACTACCGGTTCTGTGGGCGTGGTGGGCGTGGCAAGGGAAAGGATACTGCAAAATCTCCATTCCCACCCCGCTCCAGGGGGAAGGATGCTGCAAAATCCCCATTCCCTCTCCACTCCTGGGGGGAAGGATCCTGCAAAACCTCCATTCCCACCCAACTCTGGGGCCAGCCAGAGGTGGCATTTTGCCAAACTGCTCAAAATTTCCGCTACGGGTTCTCCCGAACCTGTCAGAACCTGCTGGATTTCACCCCTGGCCCCCGCCCAGAATGGGACACTTTTTTTTTTTTTTTTTTGGTCCCATCAAAGGAGTCTTCTGATCGGGTTGCCAACTATAGGGGGGAAGGGGTGCCCATCTCCGTTTCAAGGCCAGCGCTGTCCGAAGACATTTCCGCGGTCACGTGGCCAGCAGGATATCACAAAGCGCCGTTCCCTTCCCACCGAAGTGGTACCTATTTATCTACTCGCATTTGCATGCTTTCGAACTGCTTAGGGGGGCGGGGGCGGGCAGGAGCCTGAGCAAACTCACCCCATTATCCAGGAGCCATTACAAAGCATCCTGAACCTACAGAACTCCCTGCAACTAGATGTTGCTTTTAAAAAAAAATAGGGCGCTGATTCCTCCAGGTCTATACTACAGCTGGATTCAGGTAGCGAGACACGCCATAATTCTCATTTCTTGATTTGTTTTGGTTGGTGGCTTGTTCCATAAACTGAGATGCAAGATTCTGGGCAATTCTACCTTCAACCTAGCTTCAACCTAGCGCTGCATTCACACCCAACAATACTCATCCAGAGTTAATTATTATTATTATTATTTATTATTATTATTAATTTAATTTGTATACTGCCCTTCTCCCAAAAGGGACTCAGGGCGGTGAACAGCCAAAATTAAAAAAAACATACAAATGCAAAAGTTAAGATAATTAAAAGAATTAAATTGAATCCCCATTCATAACTCCCGCCCGCAGGTTGCATTCCTGCAACACGTTGGCCTGGCACGTGTCGGGGCTCGCTCGGGGTTCGACGGGTCGTGAGAACGGGGTTTGGGCAAGGCAGCCTCGCTCCGACGACCCCAGCTGCAAAGAAACCACGGCTTGTCCCTTACTCAAAGTGGAGCCTCCCCCTTCAGGAGCACCCTACCTGCCAGGTCAGGGCGGAGGAGGAAGGAGGGGGAAAAAGCTCGCCTCTTACCTGCGGGAGGCGAATTGCAGCCCAGCGCGGGTCCAGGTGCCGCTGCCCGGCCGCGGGAGGAAGAGGAGGAGGAGGAGGAGGAGGAGGAGGCAGCAGAGCCTCGGCCAAAGAGGGGCGCGCAGAGCCGGGCAGGGAGAGCGCTGCCCGGGGCTTCTGCCCACTGCTTCCATGTCTGCCCACCGTCGCTTTTGCCCGCAGGCTTCGCGGCTGGTTGCAAGAGGGAGGAGGAGGAGGAGGAGGAGGAGGAGGTCAGAGGAAGAGGAGGAAAACGGAGGGAGGAGGAGGAGGAGGAGGAGGAAGAGGAGGAAGGCAGATGAAGAGAAGGAGGAGGAAGGCGGAGGGTAGAGAGAGGAGGAAGGCAGAGGAAGGCAGAGGAAGAGGAGGAGGAGGAAGAGGGTAGAGGAGGAAGAGAAGGAGGAAGAGAGAGAAGGAGGAAGAAGACGGAGGAAGACAGAGGAGGAGGAGGAAGAGGAGGAAGGCAGATGAAGAGGAGGAGGAGGAGGAAGGCGGAGGGTAGAGGAGGAAGGCAGAGAAAGGCAGAGGAAGAGGAGGAGGAGGAAGAGGGTGGAGGAGGAAGAGAGAGAAGGAGGAAGAGAGAGAAGGAGGAAGAAGACGGAGGTAGACAGAGGAGGAGGAAGAGGAGGAAGGCAGATGAAGACAAGGAGGAAGGCGGAGGGTAGAGAGAGGAGGAAGGCAGAGGAAGAGGAGGAGGAGGAAGGTAGAGAGAGGAGGAAGGCAGAAAAAGGTAGAGGAAAGAGGAGGAAGGCAGATGAAGAGAAGGAGGAAGGCAGAGGAGGAAGAGAGAGGAGGAAGGCAGAAAGGGCAAAAGAAAGAGGAGGAAGCGAAGGAGAAGGAGGAGAAGGAGGGTAGAGGAGGAAGAGAGAGAAGGAGGAGGAAGGCGGAGGAGGAGGACGACGACGACGAGGAGGAAGGCAGATGGAGAGAAGGAAGGAAGGAAGGAAGGAAGGAAGGCAGAGGAGGAAGAAGAAGAGGGGATCCACTCCCCGCGCCCCGAAGTTGGTCGGGCTCAATCCGGGCTTCCCCCCCGCAGGAGGGGCGCGTGCTGACGAGCGCGGAACCCCCACTTGAGAGCAAGACGAAAGGGGAGGGGCGGCCGGCAGCCCCACCCACCTACTCCCCCCCCCGCCCGCCTGCAGCTGGGCTGGGTTCGGCTCAGGTCGCTGGCCCTGCCCGACTCCCGCTTGCAAGGGCGGCTCCCCGCGCAACCGGGGACGGGGCTTTCCGAGGTGGAGGGTGGGGGGTCTTTGCCTTGGATGCGCCCTCCTCCCCCCTCCTGACTTTCCCACTCCAGGGGAAGGATACTGCAAAATCCCCATTCCCTCCCCGCTCCAGAGAAAGGATACTGTAAAATCACCATTCCCTCCCTACTCCAAGGGAAGGATACTGTAAAATCTCCTTTCCCTCCCCACTCCAGGGGAAGGATACTGCAAAATCCCTGTTCCCTCCCCGCTCCAGGGGAAGGATACTGTAAAATATCCATTCCCACCCTGCTCCAAGGGAAGGATACTGTAAAATCTCCTTTCCCTCCCCGCTCCAGGGGAAGGATACTGTAAAATATCCATTCCCACCCTGCTCCAAGGGAAGGATACTGTAAAATCTCCTTTCCCTCCCCACTCCAAGGGAAGGATACTGCAAAATCCCTGTTCCCTCCCCGCTCCAGGGGAAGGATACTGTAAAATATCCATTCCCACCCTGCTCCAAGGGAAGGATACTGTAAAATCTCCTTTCCCTCCCCGCTCCAGGGGAAGGATACTGTAAAATATCCATTCCCACCCTGCTCCAAGGGAAGGATACTGTAAAATCTCCTTTCCCTCCCCACTCCAGGGGAAGGATACTGTAAAATCTCCATTCCCTCCCCACTGCAGGGGAAGGATACTGTAAAATCCCCATTCCCTCCCCACTCCAGGGGAAGGATACTGCAAAATCCCCGTTCCCTCCCCGCTCCAGGGTAAGGATACTGTAAAATATCCATTCCCACCCCGCTCCAAGGGAAGGATATTGTAAAATCTCCTTTCCCTCCCCACTCCAGGGGAAGGATACTGTGAAATCTCCATTCCCTCCCCGCTCCAGGCGAAGGATACTGTAAAATCACCATTCCCTCCCCACTCCAGGGGAAGGATACTGCAAAATCCCTATTCCCACCCCACTCCAGGGGAAGGATACTGTAAAATCACCATTCCCTCCCCACTCCAGGGAAAGGATACTGTAAAATCTCCATTCCCTCCCCACTCCACGGGAAGGATACTGCAAAATCACCATTCCCTCCCCGCTCCAGGCGAAGGATACTGCAAAATCCCCATTCCCTCCCCACTCCAGGCGAAGGATACTGTGCTGGCTGGGGAATTCTGGGAGTTGAAGTCCACAAGTCTTAAAGCTGCCAAGTTTGAAGACCTCTGAGTGAGGGCTTTGGGGCCAGCCTTTTGGGGAGGGGATTCAGAGAGACCCCCTGCCTCACAGGAGGCATCAGGCCCAGGCAGAGAAAGTCTCCTGGACTGCCATCTGTCAGAAATGGTGTAGGGTCTCCTGCTTGGCCGTGGTGGGGGGAGGTTGGGGTTGGTCTAGATGACCTACAAGGTCCCTTCCCCAACTCTTGTTAATATGAATCCCACCAACCGGAGAAACGCGTTGAAATGATTCTTCCCCAAAGCAGAAATTGGGAACTTTTATCCCAAGTGGAGGTTTTGGAGGCTGATTTGGGGAGATCCGCTGATCATTGACTGCCGTTTCGGAGTTCAGCCGCGCACCAAGAGCTTCCAACAGATTGTAAATCTGTTATCGATCTACTCCCCCTACCTGAATTCCTTCAGAGACCCTCCAGATCTCACCTGGATTTTCAACTTGCGACTGGGGTGGTGATCAACAGCGCCCTCTGGTGATCCGGGCTGGGTTGGCATCCTAGGAACTGCCAGAACTCCAGAAAGTAACTTTTTCCAGCTTTTATTAAAAAGCATCGGCTGTTTAGTAAGGGGATCATTATAAAACATTGAATAAAAATGCTACCAGGCTTCTTCAGGAGCTAAGCTATATCTAAGGACGAAGTCCTGAAAGTTACGTCTGCCAGCGGGGCGCAGATCCGTGCCCCCTGGTGCGGATCCCCGAAGGATCTTACGGGGACCAGAATATACAATTCCATTATTTAATGGGATGCCCCAGCGTGATTTTATTATTTATTTATTAGTTCGATTTATATGCCGCCCTTCTCCGGAGACTCAGGGCAGCTTACAATGTGTTAAGCAATAGCCTCCATACTTTTTGTATATACCTGCTTAGTAGGGCTTTTGGCCCCCCCAAGCAGTGTTTGTTTGTTTATTTTATTTATTTATTTATTATTTATTTATTTATTTATTGGTTCAATTTATATGCCGCCCTTCTCCGGAGACTCAGGGCACCTTACAATGCGTTAAGCAATAGCCTCCATACTTTTGTATATACCTGCTTAGTAGGGCTTTCGGCCCCCCCCAAGCAGTGTTTATTTATTTATTTATTATTTATTTATTTATTGGTTCGATTTATATGCCGCCCTTCTCCGGAGACTCAGGGCGGCTTACAATGCGTTAAGCAAAAGCCTTCATCCTTTTTGTATATACCTGCTTAGTAGGGCTTTCGGACCCCCCCCCCCCAAGCGGGGATAAGTGATAAGACGTAAACAAAATAGTGGACTAAAAATAAAATAAAATAAATAAAAATAGTGGACTAAATATCTTTTAAGACATTTTTAGCCTAACGGAGTAAATAACTCTTCAAGTAGAACTTTTAATAAGTTTGTTATGTTATTCAGGGCACCACGACTGTTTTTAATGTATTCTATTCTTGATACCCGTGTTATAGAAATATATTTTTACAGAACGGAAGTAAACACGGGGGAAATGAAATGTGTACATTCTTGCTTGAGGGGGTCCGGGTGGTCTTTCCTACATGTTAATGTATCGAGTGTGATAGTGTTGTCGATATGTTGCTTAAGAGTTGGTTTAACGTAGCGTAATAAAAGTTTTTGTTCTACAATGCAACGAAACAAGTGGTTTCCGGCACGCTTTGCCATTATTCTGGAAAATATTCTGAGCAGGGAAGCACAAATAGTGTGGATCAGTGGTGCAATTCAATTTTTTTTTTACTACCGGTTCTTTGGGTGTGGCTTGGTGGGCGTGGCAGGGGAAGGATACGGCAAAATCTCCATTCCCATCCCACTCCAGGGGGAAGGGTACTGCAAAATCCCCATTCCTTCCCCACTCCTGGAGGAAGGATACTACAAAATCTCCATTCCCTCCCCGCTCCTGGGGGAAGGATACTGCAAAATCCCCATTCCCTCCCCACTCCAGGGGAAGGATACTACAAAATCCCCATTCCCTCCCCACTCCAGGGGAAGGATACTACAAAATCTCCATTCCCTCTCTGCTCCTGGGGGAAGGATACTGCAAAATCCCCATTCCTTCCCCACTCCAGGGGAAGGATACTACAAAATCTCCATTCCCACCCCACTCCTGGAGGAAGGATATTACAAAATCTCCATTCCCTCCCCGCTCCAGGGGAAGGATACTACAAAATCTCCATTCCCTCTCCGCTCCTGGGGGAAGGATACTGCAAAATCCCCATTCCTACCCCACTCCTAGAGGAAGGATACTGCAAAATCACCATTCCCTCCCCACTCCTGGAGGAAGGATATTGTAAAATCTCCATTCCCACCCCACTCCAGGGGAAGGATACTGCAAAATCCCCATTCCCTCCCCACTGCTGGGGGAAGGATATTGCAAAATCCCCATTCCCTCCCCACTCTTGGAGGAAGGATATTGCAAAATCTCCATTCCCTCCCTACTGCTGGGGGAAGGATATTGCAAAATCTCCATTCCCACCCCACTCTGGGGGCCAGCCAGAGGTGGCATTTGCCGGTTCTCCGAACTGCTCAAAATTTCCGCTACCGGTTCGTCAGAACCTGCTGGATTTCACCCCTGGCGTGGATGTTATTTGCATGCTGTCAAACGCTCAGGAGACCAAAGAGTAGCTGTGTACTGTCAATCAAGGAGATCTCACAAGGTTCAGGTGGGAAATCAAAAAAAAAAAAAATAGATTTTTATTAACCTACCGAAACTTGCTTGTCCCTAGAAAAATTAAACGAATTGGTTCACCCAACAGGTAAAAGATTCTGAACCAAAGCAGATCCCACCCATCTAATCTTAGACACAAGGTTACATTAAAAGGCAGACCCTGCGAGGGTCCAGCCAGTAGGGGGAAAGACCCCCATGAGGAATTAAACCAAGCACTTGCTGGAACAACACAAGACCTACTACAAATACGTCACGAGCTGCTGAAAAGTAACACGGGATTAGCACAAATCTTCACGACGACGGGATAGGTAAGGGTCAATTTCCTCTAGACTCTGGATTACCAAACAAACGCACAGGGCCAAGAAAACAGCCCGAAGAAGACACACAACAGCTGAAACTTAGGTGGCGAAGTCAGGCAGCTGGCTGGACATCACGCCCGAGGCGGACGCTCACTTCTTCCTGCCCCCTCTCTCTTTGAGAGCCAGGTGGATCACTGAACCGCTGCTCATGTTGTAGTAAGCCAAGGAGTTGGAATCTTTGATGAAGATGCCCTGAAAGACACAAGACCACAAGTTTCAAGACCAAAGGCTGCAGCAGTGATGGAGGTTGTGGCCCGTCAGCGGCCTGTGCGGCTGGTAGCTAATTCAGACGGCGAGGAGGCTGGTGTGGTGCTGCGCCAGCGGAAAAAAAAAAAAAAGATTTGGAGTTGGCATTCACAGCCAGGAACGGAAAGTAATTCAAGCTGAGAAGCAAGTTGAAGAGGAAGCAAGGGGGGGAAAAAAAGTTCATTTATAAGCGATTCTGTGTTGGGAAGTCTACGGCAACATGCGGGGGTGGGCTGCTGGGGGTTCGGCAGATTCTGTGCAGTTCAGAGAACCCACAAATCCCACCCCTGGCTGGCCCCGCCCCACCCCTCCCAGGAGTCCCCACGCGGCCTATTTTAGATGCAGGTAAGTGCAGGGCACGCATGGAGGCTCGGGGAGGGTTAAAAACAGGCCTACCTTAAGTTCGGGTAGGGTCTCCGGAGCCTGGGGAGGCTGTTCTCGCCATCCCAGAGGCTCGAGAAAAGCCTCCGGAGCCTGGGGAGGGCAAAAACGCCACCCTTCCCATGGTGCAGGTGGCTGACTAGGCCAAATTTTGGAAGCCCACCCCTGGGCTGGAGTAAAGAAGAAAAGGAGGACCTACAGTTGAATTACGGCATCCGAGGAAGCCGGAGGGTTCCATTTCCAAGGCTGGAGGATGACTCACCTCGTACTGGAGCTTCTGTTTCCCAGCAGGCATGCCGGTGGCCTCGTGAATCTTCACCTTGATAACAGAAACCTGCGGGCCGAAGAAGACAGGCCCCTCTTTAGGAGAACGTGGTGCAGCAGCAGGGAAGGATCAAAAAAGCCCCCAGTATTCTTTTTTTTTTTTTTTTTTTAATTTGATTTATATGCCGCCCTTCTCCGGAGACTCAGGGCGGCTTACAATGCGTTAAGCAATAGCCTTCATACTTTTTTATATTTTATACAAAGTCAGCTTATTGCCCCCACAAACTGGGTCCTCAATTTACCTACCGTAGAAAGGATGGAAGGCTGAGTCAACCTTGAGCCTTGGCGAGATTCGAACCTGCAGTAATTGCAGGCAGCTGGTCTTAATAACCAGCTTAATAACAGGGTGCCTTAAACCCCTGTACTACCAAGGCTCTTCATGGTATTCTGCCATGATGGGCAGTTAAGAAACACCCAGATGTGAGGGTAAGAGAGGGAGGAAGAGAGAAGAAAGGAAGGGGAAGTACGGAGGAGAAGAGGAGGAGGGGAAGAGAAAGTAAGGAGGAAAGAAAAGAGAAGAGGTGGTAGGTTGGAGGAGAAAGATTGCTGTAGAATAAAGACGACAAAATGGAAGAAAGGCAACCCCGAACAAATATAAAGAATGAATTGTTTAAAGAATAAAAGAGAACAAATGTGAATAAATAGCAATCATTAGAATTTAAGGGCAAATAAAGATGTTGTTTATGTAAGCAAGCATAGAAATATTGAGACATGATAAAAGAAAAGGGGAAAAAAAAAGATTTGGGCAAAAACTGTAATTGAGTAAAATGCATTTGAGTTTGATGAATTGTGTAAGATAAGATATGGCCAGATGTGGGTAAATCTTGGGGGGGACGGACCAATAAATAATAATAATAATAAAAAAGAAACATCCAGATGAGCGTGACTGTGTTTCAAACACAGGAACTCCTTGACTTATAAACCATTCATTTTGTGGCCATTCGGAAGTTACGTCAGTTTGGGGCTTCTCCAGGACTCGGGATCGAGCTGGGGCCAGAAATAACCAGGTTTATTTAAGAAACCCGTGATCGTCCAGGTCAGAGTGTTTTTGTGCTATTTGCAAGAGTAGGGACTACAACTCTCAGAATCCCTCCACTTATGGACACAATTGAGCCCAAACATTTCTGACGTCGTAACTTTGAATGGCCCTCAAAGGAACTGGTCTCTCTACCTGTACGATGGCGGCCAATCTACCTACCTGGTCGGAGAGCGGGAGAGTGAAGACCAGGACTTGGCCACTCAGCTTCCATTCCGTTTTGTCCTGCATGTTGGGGACTTGGACTTTGACGGTGACTGGACCCTGGTGGAGCAGAGATGAGAATTATTTTATTGTATAATGAATAATCATTATTATTATTTTATAATTAAGAAAAAAATGATTGAAATTTGAGTTTTAAATGTAATGACGGCCCTTTCTGGGCTGTTCCACTCTGTAAAAATTCCACTGACGACTGTCTCGACTTATGACCAAAATTGTGGGCTCGGTTAAAAGTCGTAAGTGTCAGGTTTCGAGGTCGTCTCAAATAAATTGCATTTCAAACAAAGTCTTTGATGAAAAACTCCCATTTATTAAGCACGACATTCTAACTCCGACTCCATCGCAGCCAACACTGACTTCCAGACCCAAAACCCTCCCTTTCTGTTCCCCACTCCTCTGCACTCACTGGCCATCTTCCAAGTCACTCTACCCCTAATCTACTGCTCCAGCTCAAAGGAATTTCCCCCCTCCCATCCCATCTCCTAGGGGATATTATCTCCAGGGAAAATAAGCAGGTGAAAAGTCAAACGTCCCTTTCCAGACGCCTCCGCTCCTCCTTCTTATGTCAGCACTAGAGTAAATGCAGCTTGAAGTGCTGACAATAAGTCTAGGACTAACTGAATAGAACTTCTAAAGGAGTTTCTGAAGCTTGGCCCGTTTAAGAAACCTGGATGTCAACCCGGAAGCTGGCCTGACTGAGGCCATTTTGAGACTTCAGCGCTGACACACTTGAGAAGAGGGACAGGGAGGAGGGAAGAGAGATGTAATCCCTATTTTGTGACCTTCTGGCAAACGAAGCCAGATGGACTCAACAACCGTGCTCCAAACTTAACTGTTAATTCACTTAACAGCTGTGGCAAGCAAGGTCGTAAGATGGGACAAAGTGCTCTTAACTGTCTCGCTTTAGCTATGGACATTTCGGGCTCCATTTTGGTCACAAGCCGAGGAGTGCCTGTATGGCATGAAAGGCATACAAGCACCGTATGCCTTTAAAGGCATACAGTAAGATCAGCCCGGCCCAAATCTTCCACATGAAGGTGCTTTTTTTTTTAGCCTGCTGGCCAAATTTTCCCTCTGGTCAGAGAGAGGCGGCTTTCCAAGAGTCATTCCGAGCTTCATCACTGGAGGCTTTCGAGAAGAGACTGGACAGAAATGGTGTCGGGTCTCCTGCTTGGGCAGGGGGTTGGACTAGATAACCTACAAGGTCCCTTCCCACTTTGTTAATCTTTAATCAAAGCGTCCTCGGAGATGCCCAATGCTTGGGTGAGGGGGGTTGGACTAGATGACCTACAAGGTCCCATCCAAAGCAGAACTCCGCACCTTGTTTCTGCGTAGAAACTCTTCCTCTGGCATCAGGCTTTCTTCGGACTTGAGTTTCTTGGAAGCCGGCTCATCGTCCATGGGGGGTGGAGGGTGAACCTGAGACACGGGGGATGGAGCCGAGACAGGTGCTACAGGTGGGGCTGGAACAAAGGCTGAAATAACAGAAACGCCGCTTTGGTAAGAAAACTGCAAAAGTGATATTCGGAAGGCGGTGGGGGTGGGAGTGGGGGAGCGAGGAGAAACAGGGCTGTACAACTTCCTCAAGCAGCAGGTGCCGAAGACGGCGTCAAAATGTTATTTCCACGTCAGAGTCAAGAATTAACAGTCGGGACCTTCCTTTGCCCGAGTCAATGGCTTCTTGCAAAAAAGCAGTCATCGAGACGCCGATGTTAAGCGCCCCGCTTCTTCGTCGGAGAGGGGCGACTGAATTTGGCAAATGCCGGGCTGCTTTTGCTGCATGCAACGATGCAGGGGCCCAGAGGCGCTTCCTAGCCGCAGGAATAACCACGGCGGCTCTTCGAAGGCGAGACCCATCGGACACCCGCTGCTTTGAAGGAGGAGAAGACACAAGAATAGGAGGAGAAAGAGGAAAGTAACCGGTCGTAACTCCAAAGCAAAAGGAAAAAAAAAAAAAAAGAAAGAAAAGAAAAAAAGCTGTGTTAAAAATCAGGTCAGTTCAGCTGAAAGCTCAAGGGAAGCCGGGCACTCTTCTCTTCCCCAAACACCCCACAAGCCAGACACCCCATCGGCCAAAAGTCTAGGGAGATTCTCAGCCATCCAGGTCATAGTTGTCCCACAGGTGTTTTTTTTTTTTCCAAAAGACAACTTGGGACTTTCTTCGGCTAGGAAACAGCCTGTTTCAGTTTCAGCACAGCCTGATTAGCACAAGCAGCTGATTGCTGATCGGAATGGGTGGAAAGTGGGGCGCGCGGAGGCCAAAAATGGGGCACGTGGAGGTGGCAATTGGCAATGGCAGCCTGAAACAGCTGATGGTCGGGAGGCCGATCCAACCAACAATCAGCTGCTTCTGCTAATCAGGCTGAGCTGAAGCTGAAACTGGCTGTTTGCTGCAATGAGGCAACTGGACAGCCAGGAGCCTAAACTTCAGTCCCTCTCAATAAAAAACGTGGGTTTTGCAGGAGAAACATGAAGGTTAAATAAGCCTCTAAGCCTCCATGAGATATCTTTGTCACAAAAGGGTGATGCCCTCCCGCACTTCCTGTGTGGCGTGTCCAGCGAGAGGATGCGCTGATCGGCTCTTTGCAACCTACGCTGCCGAGATATCTACCTGTCCTAAACTCTTAAGAGGGGACAGAGATCATTTTAAAGGACCGTATTTTTCGGGGTATAAGACGGTCGGGACAATAAGACGCACCTACGTCTTTCCTGGGGAGGAAAACAAGAAAAAAAAATCTGCTTCTACCTCTGCCTCCCAGCAATTTGCCTCCTTGCAGCAAACAGCCTGTTTCAGTTTCAGCACAGCCTGATTAGCACAAGCAGCTGATTGTTGATCGGAATGGGCTGAAAATGGGGCGCGCTGAGGCCGAAAACGGGGCACGTGGAGGCGGCAATAGGTGATCCCTGCAACAGCTGATGGTCGGGAGGCCGATCCAACTATCAGCTGCTTGTGCTAATCAGGCTGTGCTGAAGCTGAAACAGGCTTTTTGCTGCAACGAGGCAAATTGCTGGGAGGCAGAGGCCAAAGGGTGGGGGACGGCAGGTGGGCGGGGCTACATTTGGAGTATAAGACGCGCCCAAATTTTCAGCCTCTTTTATAAGGGGGGAAAAAGTGCATCTTATACTCCCAAAAACACAGTAATTAAATCCATTAAATGCAAATAAATCCAATTCCTTGCTCAAAGCGGGAATTCGAAGCCTTCGCATCTCATAGAGCTCTTCGGCTTCAATCTGAACACATCCCTTTTTGGCCACTGTGGCACATTATTGTGGTTGCGATCTTTACTTTTTTTTTTTTTTAAACCAAACAGCGCACTTTCCTACTTGTGTCTTTGACAAGCCAAACTTAACAGCTGCACAACAATTACAGCAATGCAATGCAGCTCAGTGAGTTTTATGTATTTATTATTTGGCATGTCCTCTACGATGGATCCCTCTGTTGTAGGAAGCCTCTGGCTCCCTCACAAGGTGGAGCTCCGGCACCCAACTCAACATGCAACCACACAACACCTTAGAAGAGCAGCAACAATCAGGCCAAGGAATCTACAGGGTCAGAAGTACTGACAGACAGACGGACAGACAGACATCAGTGAGGACTTGCCAGGGTTCCCCACTCCGGACAGACAAGAAGAAGTGAATGCATGCAGATCAGAGCTCAACTTGAAAAGGTTAGCGATTAGCTGAGATCACAGTGACATTTAAGAAGTTACCTGGACTGCCGACCGGTCCCTGTCTGTAGCCTATATTGTAACAATTAAATATCATTAGTCAAACAGCTTAGCTCAACTGCGGCCTATGATCATCAGAGAGAGCTGGCTTAGCTTTTTTCGTGTTTCAACCTGAAATGCAAATCCCAGTCCGTTAATTTACCCTGCACAAGGATGCTGCCAAACAGTATATATGCATTTATTTAACTGAATTCTAACGATTAGGGTGGGTAGTGTACATTCTTCCATACCAATGGAACATTCCCAGTCCCCCCCTCCACCCAAAGAAAAAGGAATAAGAAAGAGAATTAGGATGGTGGACTGGATAAGAATGACAAGGTGTGCTCATTTTTTTTTTTTGCAAAACAAGGTCTGCTGAGACCAAGGTTGGCAAATTCTGTCTTTATCCATCATCTCTTTCTACACTTTGGATAAAAGAATCATGTACAAAAATGACTTGTTGCCTGAATACAGTTCTTTATAAAAGCAACCCGAAGTTGCCAAGAAAGCAATTTAGGGAGAGAGCAAACATTCATTACAGCATCGCCTCTAAAGGAACAGAAGGTGACCGAACAATATCTGAATATAAATACTAAAGTAGTTCGGTTTTGTTTTTAATTACCTATTTGCCGATAGTAATCACAATTGGCTAGGTTTGTGCATCTCTACCATTTAAAAACACAATGCATACCCTATCAAGCCAGAATGTGGTTTGAGTCTGGCTTATGTTGTGGTCCGCCAGCAGCCTGCGGAGCTGGCACCGGAGTCGGACAGTGAGGAGGCTGGGGAGGAACATGGGCCAGTCCTGGAGTCTGGGGAAGGCTCGGATGAGGGCTCTGCGTCAGAGGCAGAGATGGGGCCGGGGCCATCTGGGAGCGATACACAGACTCCGGAGCCTCCAGAGTTGGACATTAGAGAGGCAGAGGAACAGGAGGAGCCTGTTCCTAGTGCGCGCATGCGCAGAGCTGCCAGAAGGCACGAACAGTTAAAGCAAAAGGGACGACTCGGGAGTAAGGCCTGGAGATGATTGGTCCCTCCCATAAGGCTTAAAAGAGGAGCAAAGGCACGTTGGCCCTTTGCAGGAAAGCAACGTTGTTAATTCAGTTCCCAGTCAGCATCTTTGTTTGATTCTGGACTCTGTGGGGCTTTGCCAAGTAGGTCTTTGGCAGCGTGTCAAGGGAGATAAAGGTTGGTGATTATCCTGAAGGACTTTTTGCAACTAATTTGAGATTCAGCTGTGAATGAACATAGTTCACAGCTGTTGCAATAAAAGAGGTTTTGGGGACTATTTGGGTGTTTTAATGACTCGGGAAACCGAAGTCACAACAGTTTATGCTTAATATTTTGCTTGAAAGTAGCCAGTAGGCGAATATTGGCCTCCTTCAGGATGAAGAATATTTTACTTTCAGCGCTTAACATTTTCTATTTTAACAACAACAACAAAAAATCTTACATGGAATTTTGTAACGTAATGGTTGAGCCTCAGCTTTCTTTAAAAAGCGACATTTAATGCTGTTGTTAAGGGCACGGCGGGAGGAGCTGTGAGCGTTGGGAAGGATGCACCTCCAGGGAAGTCCTGAGAGACCTTGGATTCTAAGGACCTTCTGTGTCCCCTACAGTGACGGCTAGGAAGAGGAGCACTGACCTGTGGGTACAATCATGGGCGGAGGCCGCGGGGCCATAATAGGCGGAGCTGAGGGTGGCATCGGCACGACATTAATCCGGGGGGCGTGGATGATTGGGGGCATTGGAGCGGCGATGACGGAACCTGGTGGCAAACGGACCACGGAAGTCATCGGCGGGCGAGGCATGACCGGAACTGCGCTGACGACGGTGGTGCGAATTGGAGGGGGCATCTGGAAGGCAAACCAGAGTCAAAGGGGAGCTGTGAGAAAGGGACCAGACCAGAAACGAGGGTATTTCTAATTTGACTTTGGAGCAGAGGCTGGGTCACCTTGGACGAGCCCTCCACCCAGAAGTTGTGGGGAAAATAGAACGAGGGAAGATTTACACAAGAAGGCAGGATATAAACCTAATCCTTCAAACATTTTGACTGCCGAGATGAAGTCGGTACAAGTAGTACTCGACTTACGACCGCAATTGAGCCCAAAATTTGGGTCGCTCAGTGAGACGTTTTGTTAAGCGGGTTTGGCTCCATTTTAAGACTTTTCTTGCCACGGTTGATAAAAAGTTAATAAGCCAGTGATTGATAAAATAAAAATAAGCCATTGCAGTTGCTAAATAACCCGGTTGTTAAGTGAATCTGGCTTCTGGGATCGCGTGACTCCCGGACATTGAGAATGTCATAAATAAGGAGTCAATTGCCAAGCTTCTGAATCTTGGTCACATGACTGTGGCCGTGTGAAAACCGGGGACAAGTCCCTTTTTTCAATGATGCTGTAACTGCGAACCGTCACTAAATGAACTGTTGTTAAGTCGAGGACTACCTGTGTCTACAGCAGGCGCGGAGGACTAAGGAGGGAAGGTTCTCAGGGAACAGGGCTTACCGAGGGAGGGCGGGGCACGGAGGCAATGGGCGGAGCACCGCTGGGGATGTTGGGGGCCGAGGACAGAGGCGGAGGCATCTCGTTGGGCTTGCTTGGCCCGATTTTCTCCTTGGTGTCGTCTTCTGGCACCAGCCCTTTGGCCTTGTGGATCGCCTCAATCTGCTCTTGCAGGGTTATGTTGGCCTGGGCTGCCTGTTGGGTCCTGGCCATGCTGCCCGAGTGGCCGTCCCAAGTCACCTGAAACACCACCGTGGAACAAGGGTCAAGCTCGGTCAGTATATATATATTCTGTATATATTTATAATCATCATTATCGTCTTCATTGAACAACCCTATCATTCCTTGCAGGGTGGAATCTGGGCAACTGAATGGAGCTAGCAGTGTTTTACTGGCCGGATGCCCTTCCTGTAGCCAGTATGGAGTTTTGTTCAGCAGATAAATTCTCACCGTGCCCAGAGAGAGAAATTATCCACCTCTACCTAGGATCGAATTCAGTGTCCTGATTGCGAGGTGAGAGCTTCACCTCTAGGCCACTGCACCACTCATTCTATATATATTTTATTTTATTTTTTATTTTATTTTATTTTGAATTTGTATACCGCCCTTCTCCCTGAGGACTCAGGGCGGTGAACAGCCAAATAAAAACATCAAATACAAATATTAAAATACAGTTAAAAATATATATATATAGATTTGGCCCCATATATATTTATACTGAGTGTAAATCCTTCCATTCCCCACCATCCCGTCAAGAGATGAAGAAGCTTCTCGGATGAGAAGGGAAACGTCTTCAAAGAAAAACCAGAAAAGCCCAGTTGCCTCCTGAAAAAGCACCTTTGGGACCTCTGGTTGCAAGCGAATGGCAGGCCAGGTGTGGAAGGGAAGAGCTTCTCTTGGCTGCCCTGCCAGGGACATACCTTTTCTTCAGGCTTCTGGATCTCTTCTTCACCAATTTTCTTGCCAATAGCCGTTTCTTCCACGCCAAAAATATCCGTACGGCGCTCAGCCAGCTGCTTCAAGCTGCTTTCGATATCCAGGCCTAAATGGACACGAATGAGGTTTCATTTTTTTTCAAGATGGGACACAATTCAAAGACCCTTGGGCATTCCCCAACTCCCAGAAAAGATTTATTTATTTATAATGTTTTAAGTTTTTTATAGCTTAAAAAAACATTACTGATAACATGCCCCGTTTCCCCCCCAAAATAAGACATCCCCTGATAATAAGCCCAATCGGGCTTTTGAGCGCATGGCAATAAGGCCAAGCGTTTATTTCAGGGTTCAAAAAAATATTAGACAGGGTCTTATTTTCGGGGAAACACGGTAGATTAAACATAAAATTACAGAAATAACACAATAGCACACATCATCAACGCAAGAACAAAAAAAATATATATCAATTATCTCTTAACAGGAGTCCATTCTGGGTCTTTTAAAGCCTTCCTAAATGCCACCAGGGCAGGAAAAATCCAGATCTTAGGAAGGATCTCATTCCAGAGGGCACCGTTCTTGCTCGGAAGCCAGAGTTTGTGAGTTCAAGTCCCGCCTTGGCTATGAAAACCAGCAGGATAACCTTGGGCCAGTCACTTTCTCTCCGCCTAACTCACAAGGTGGTTGTCGTTGGGGAGGAAAATAGGACAAGGAAGGGGTCCCCAGCAACCCTGGGATGCTGCATCCTTTGTAAATGCATGCTGAATTTTGATGATGTGGCCGCAGAGATGCTGTGACAGTTGCAAGTAAAACTGTGGCACAGTGGTTAGAATGCAGCATGGCAGGCTAACTCTGCCGACTGCCGGCAGTTCGATCCTGACTGGCTCAAGGTAGACTTTTCCTTCCGAGGTCAGTCAAATGAGGAGCCAGATTGTTGGGGGCCAGAGACCGACTCTGTAAACCGCTTAGAGAGGGCTGGAAAGCACTGTGAAGCGGTATATAAGTCTAAGTGCAATTGCTGTGGCTATAAGGATTGATTGTCAGTCCATTTTTTCCAGCATTGTAGTAACTGAACGGTTGCTAAACAGTCGTAAATTGAAGACTACCTGTAAAAGGTTCTTCGCTTTTTAAAAGTTCAACATATCCCAGGTGGCAGGTTTGCTAGAAATAAATTTACAAATGCTCTGAGCTGCTGCAGAGTAATCTAACTCACCAGTATTCCATTTTAATCGAATCCAAATTGCTATTTAAATGAGCACGTGACAGCTAGCGAGGAGATCCTGGCTGGACTCACCTGGGGCATACACTTCGTCATCCGTCTGCTTTTCTCGGAGAGAGCGATCTCTTTGTTCCAACCAGCGGGGATCCAGAAGGCCAATCCGCATGTGTTCCTGCATTTTGCTGGCAGGGATTTTCTCCCCGGTAATGGGGGAGACCAGATACTCGTCTGGAGCTGGGGTTGGGGGCAGAGGCTTGGAAGCTGGAGGGAGCAGAAAAGACACATGTTAACAAGGGTTTTTTTTCCCCCCTCGGCTGTGGAGATCAGAGTGTGCAAAATAAACCTCTCCAGGTAGGTTAGTCTTGCCTGGGGAATTCTGGGAGTTGAAGTCCACTCATCTTAAAGATATCGTTCAAGATGGCGGCGTGCGTAGACGCTGTATTTCTTTTTAATTTTTTTAAAATTTTCTTTTAATACAAGCATTCCATCTTTCATTAAACTGCGTGTCGTCTGAGTATAAAATTCTGTGTCTTAACAATTCAACTTACCACCATGTTCATTGCTTACATTCATTCTTATATTAATACTAGATAGTAATAATAATAAAATAACATAACCCTAACATTTCTCTTAACTTATCTGATTTTACAATACCTTACTCTTATATTTATTCTCTAACCATTGATAAAATAACTCCCATATATTACAGTAATCTGATTCTTCCTTTCCTTGAATTGAAAATGTTAAATCTATTCATTTCTGCACATTCTAATATTTTCTTAATCACATTCTCATCCGTAGGGATCTCTTCGCTTTTCCAGTTTTGTGCAAATACAAATTCTAGCTGCGGTTATTACATGAATACTCAAATATACATTGTCTTTACTATAAACTTCTGGTTAAGATCCCCAACAGGAATATTTCAGGTTTTTATGGTATGGGAAAAGTAGACAATGCAGTTTTGAGCTCCTGGTATCACAACTAGTCTGGGCAAAAACTAGTCTGCATCTGTAGGGAGTTGCAACCAATTTCATTGTATACATTTATTTATTTATTTATTTATTATATTTCTATACCACCTTTCTCCCGTAGGACTCAAGGCGGTGTACAGTCAAGAAAAATATAGACACAAATGATGTCTATACATGATGTACACAATGACAATATAGGTGGCCAAGGTTAAGAGACACTGATACAGGCTCTGGATTTCATCTTACCTTTCGGATCATAATCTTTCCGGACAATGACTTGATCTGGAGTAGGGGGCAGCGGTGGGGGCATCGGAGTTTCTGGAGGTGGAGGGACCTTCTGGCTGTCATCGTCGTCATCAGAACCCTTCAAGTGTTAAAAAAAAGAGGAGGAGGAAGAGGAGGGTGAGACGGCAGTAATTAATCTCCAATTGCTCCTGTCCACTTCCAAGCCCTGAAGATCATTCAATCCGATCATACCACCTCCCACCCACCCAAGTGTGAGATTTGGAGGAACCCATCAAACTGCAGACCCCCCCAATGGGGGTCTGTTTTCATCACTCACTTCGTCCATGTCCTGCACTTGGGTGTCCTGGTCCAGCTGGGAGGGAGCCTCGTCCGCCTTCTCTTGCTTGTCGTCTTCGTCGTCCGATTCTACCTCCATCTCCACCTCTTCGCTCTCCCCAAACTTCTCGTAACGTTCCTGGATCAGGATGCGAGCCCCGAGTTCCTCGGGAGTGGTTGGAGGAGGAAAATTTCCTTCAAGAGAAAGGAGGGGTGGGAAAAAAATTCTTGTTAATTGTCACGAAGTGGATCACAGGGAGACGTCCGGCCTACCTTTGAATTATAATTCAAATCAGGATCTAAAAGTAAATCTTCTTTGCAAGCTAATCAACTTCGGTTTGGAAAGCGGGGGGGAGGGGGGCTTGACTGCTGTGAATCAACTATGATCTTGGTACCCTAATTTATTCTGCAATTCCCCTCCCTGTTCAAAAGCCGGCTGGGACCGAAGGGGGAAACTATGCTGGAGGACCACATCCCGAAGTCTTCATGTCTGATTTCTCCTTCCTGATATCCGTAGTGGTTCCTGGCTGCACGGAGCCTCTGGAAAAACAGATGACGCTTTTGAAATCAATGAGGGAATGAACCTTGTTCCGAGGGCTGGAAATCCACCGTTTCCACCACCACGAAATCGTGCCAGTCGATCTGGGCGTAAGCCACCCGCTCGCGCTCCTTCTCCTCCTCTTCCTTCTTCCGCTCACGCTCCTGGAATTTGGCCCACTCGACTCTGTAGCACGCCTGCCGACGACACCAACAATGGGAAACAGAGAGCCCTTATGAGGAGAGGCCATAGAAAAACCACCTTCCTTTTTTACAGGATTTGGGAAAGTTCCCCTTTTTCGTTAAATTCAGGAATCCTTTGGAAGAGACCGAATTATATTTCTAAGTCAGCATGAGGCAGCCTGGGCTTTTTTGCCAAACCCTCCCTTGGTCAAAAACAATGAAAATAAAAAGAGTATTTCAATTTGTTGGCATTTTGAGGCAAGAAATAATGGAAACAGCAGGGTAGATTTTAAATAGGTAAAAAGAAAGAAACTCCAAGCGTCCCCAAAAATTATCAGAAAATGGGAGGGGGGGAGGGAAACCCTGCCCCTGTCCACAAACACCCCCATTTTGTACCAAAATCCAGATTTACTCAATCCTTCCCACCGAAACCCACGTGAATGTTGCACCCAACTAGAAAACAATACCCAGTCTGATTAAAGTTCTTATCTGGGACAGAAGATTTTAAGGATCTAAATATTACAAGCAAATTATACAAGAAAGAAGGAAAGAAAGAAAGAAAGAAAGAAAGAAAGAAAGAAAGAAAGAAAAGAAAAGAAAGAAAAGAAAGAAAGAAAGAAAAGAAAGAAAGAAAGAAAAGAAAGAAAGAAAGAAAGGAAAAGAAAGAAAAGAGAGAAAGAAAAAGAAAAAGAAAAAAGAAAAAGAAAGAGAAAAAGAAAAAAGAAAGAGAGAAAAAACGAGAAAGAAAGGAAAGAAGGAAAGAAAGAAAAAGATAGAAAAAAAGAAGGAAGGAAGGAAAGAAAGAAAGAAGAAAAATTCCTTAGTCACCTGATCTAAGACTTCTTTTGGATTTTCAGCTTCCTTCTTCAATTTTATAATGAGGCCCTTTGGTGGGATCAAGATCTGTAAAAACACATCCTTTTAATATGTAAGATTTCTCAGGAAACCAATTCTACTTCTCCAGTACTTTTTTGGGTAGAAAAACAACCTTTGTAAACCCTCCCCTTGCGTCCAAAGAGCATGATCTTCACCTTGGTGTACTGTTCCACCAGTTTGGTGAAGTAATTGAAGAGGCTGTGCTGCGGACGCAGGAAGTCGAACTGATAGTTCCTCTGTTCCTTCTGCATCAGCTGGGTCAGGAACTGCCGGCCGTTGCGAGCCACGAATTGGGCAGTCAATTTCACCACGTCCAGGTCAAAAGCCGAGATGGAGGGAGGGTCTGCAATGAACTCAAATTCTGGTGGGGGCTCCTTGGGAATCACCGTTTCCTGAATCACCTGGGCCTGGACCTGCAGAGGAAAGAGGCACAGAACTCCGATTCTCTCTCCACTCCACCCATTTTATTTAATTTTTTTATTTTATTATTGATTATTCGTTAAGGTTAAGTTGCTAAGAAAGCTGCTCGGTTTCTACTGTCAGGCCTGGAAGACATCTTTGGCCTTGGGCCTTCAGGCCTGTCACATTTACTGCTGTGGGAAACTGGGAGGGGGGAGATTGTATGGAGCAGGGGAGATATGTAGTCAAAATAACATTCCTTTCTCAGGGAGTCAAGGACATCTTGCCCTGCACATGGAGGGCTGGAACTGGGAGGCATCCTCAGTTAGGACAGTGCTTTGATTGGACCATGTGATGGACATGTGGGTGCTGGGCAGGGACTTGGACTTTCCTTTGGGTGGGGAAAACCTGGAAGGGTTTAGATTTGGGTTTTCCCAGATGTGCCATCTCTAATAAAATAGAACTTTTGAGGACCTTCAAGCCTCGGAGTCTTCTTTCGTTGGAGGTGTTACTTGGAACCCTGACATTTACATTGTAGAAGCGACTGAGTTGTTTTCAGCGACATAATAAAACATTCAAAACAGACAATGGTGGGGTTAACGATGAAGTTAAAACTTGCAAAGTAGAAGCGGAATTCAAAGTTAAAAATTCAAAAGGCTAAGAAGTTGACAAGGCAGAAATCTCAAGCCATCAGCCATCCCTAAAACTGTGTCCTGCTCTAAGGCCTCCCATGCTTATTGGCAGAACCAGGTTTTTACACTCTGCTGGGAAACCAGAGGGCTGGAGCCTTGCCTCACCTCCGAGGATAACATGTTCCAAAGGGTGGGGGCAACGGCAAAGATCCCACCAGTTGGAATTTCTTCACCGACAGGATATGCAGTGTGCCCTCCCTGCTTGATGCCAAGCTATTTCTCAAGGATAAGGAAAAGAAATTGCTGGACGAAGGACGTTCATCCATTTCTGGCTTATTTTTAGCAATATCTTCCCAGGAGATGAGAAAGTCAAGAGAAGCTATAAACTTTTTTAATCTTGGCCTTATGTGTAGAATCACAAAGGGAGGAAGGAGCTGCACAAAAAGACGAAGCCCAGAGAGGAGATATTTTTACCTTTTGGGGAAGCTGCTGCTGAGCACTTTGCTGGGCCTGCATAACCTTCGGAATGGCCGCGGAGGGCTCCTGCGCCTTTCCTTCCTTGAACTCGTTGACCTTGTGGCGGTAGTAGGCATGGTAAGGGTCATTGGGGTTCAGGAAATTAAATTTGGGGTTGTTTATTTCATTCTGGCGGATCCGAGCTTCAAACTCCGGGCCGTTTCTGGAAAATGGTTAAGAGGAGAAATCAAAACCAAACCAAACCAAACTGTTGCTCAGAAACCATGACAGACACCCCAGCATCTCTCTCAAAGCAAGACATGTCAAATTCAAAAGATTCCAAGCCACAAAATCACTGAACTATTCTGAGCCTGAAAAGCTTGCATCTCGGCATGGGAGATAGATGGGAGACAGTTTCCAGACACTTCCAGAATAGTCTGCACAGCATCAGAAAGTTTTTCTGTGCCTAATCAGACATTCTGATCTTAAGGGAAGGCAGCCCGAGTTCAAAATCAGAAATTATTTCAAGGGATCACGATCAGAAAGCAACTTGTACCACTGGGGAGTTCTTAGCGCATGATATCTGGATGGCCTCTATCTCTCTGGTACAGGGGTCGGCAACCCACGGCTCTGGAGCCGCATGTGGCTCTTTCATCCCTCTGCTGCGGCTCCCTGTCGCCTGTCAGCTCCACAATTGATAGGGCTTTCGGTTAGGACAGGTAGAGAAAAAAGGATGCCGTGCTAGGAGACAACTATGGTAGGGAAACTAGATTTCTGGTCAACAGAGGAAAAAAGGACGCTACGCTAGGAGCGGCTTTATGGTGGGGGAACCGGACTTCTGGTCGGCTCTAGAATTGAACAGGGGGATTCCGGTTAGGACCTTTGTGGCTTTTTGAGTGTTTAAAGTTGCCGACCCCTGTTCTGGTGTTTTGTAGGGCTCTGAAGACCTGGCTTTTCCAGGCCTTTCGCAAGTGTAGGATTGTTTCAACGTTTGCGATCTGATTCTTGTCATCCTTACCATCTTTTAGCTATTGTATTTTTCCTTTGTTTTTACCCTGAGCTACCCAGAATTGTTGGGAGTTGGGCGACGTACAAATCTAATAAATAATAATAAGCCCAGTTCAATCCGACAGAGGCTGCCCCAAAGCCTCTCTGCTTGTGTGCCGCAAACGGAATTTAGTTCACGAGCTTCATCCAAGCTTTCTCACCTAGCCACAAAGCTGGCTGTCTTGTCCACGATATTCCTAACCTCCGGTGGCGGATATATAATTCCCACAACTGGTTTGGCAGGTGTAGTTTCTTCCTTCTGCGGTTCATCTTCTGGCTGCATGGAGACATCGAGAAGGCATCATTTAGGCTTTCAGAATCAAAATCATTGCACTTGTTAAATGTGTAACCCGGTCGTCAATGGCTTCCCCATTGACTTCGCTTGTCCGAAGGTCGCAAAAAGGGATCATGTGACCCCTTTATGACACTGCAACGGTCATAAATATAAGTCAGTTGCCAAGCATCTGAATTTTGATCAGGTGACAGTAGGGATGCTGCAATTGTCGTTAAGTGCGAAAAATGGTCCCAAGAAACCTAATTCAGTGCCATTGTAACTTTCTAAATGAACTGTTGTAAGTCAAGGACTACCTATATTTCTGTTCAAGAGGGGCAACAACCACAGTTCTGATATCCCAAGGGTAGGGGTGGGGGCTGGGGCAAATATTTAAATATTAAAATATTTTGGATGATTTAAAATATAAAAATATTTTTGGATGGTTTAAAATTTTACAATATTTTCGGTTTAAAATTTTACAATAGTTTCGATTTTAAATTTTAAAAAAATATTTTCCATTTGAAATTTTAAAATATTTTCAATTTGAAATTTAAAAAATATTTTGGATGATTTAAAATTTTGCGATACTTTTGATTTAAAATTTAAAAAGTATTTTCCATTTGAAATTTTAAAATATTTTCCATTTGAAAGTTAAATAATATTTTGGAGGATTTAAAATTTTGCGATACTTTTGATTTAAAATTTAAAAAGTATTTTCCATTTGAAATTTTAAAATATTTTCCATTTGAAATTTAAAAAATATTTTGGAGGATTTAAAATTTTGCGATAGCTTTGATTTAAAATTTAAAAAAATATTTTCAATCTGAAATCTAAAAATATTTTCAATTTGAAATTTAAAAAAAAATATTTTCAATGTAAACATTTTTTAAAGCATCCTGGTTAGGTTTCCTGCCCTTTTAATGGGCCCTTGGCTTCATTTCCTATCCCAAACTGGCTGGGGACCATGGGATTTGCAGCCCCACCTATGGGAGGGCGGAGCTACAGCAAGAGCTGTGTTCAGCCCCTTCCCCCACTACAACTCCCAGCACACCCCGCGCCTCTCGCTAAGCACTCTGGGAGAAAGCCTCGCTCTCCCCCCCCCGCTCCCTTCTGAGAGGCCTCAAGCGCGGAGCGACAACGGAGTGGGGGGGGGAGAGTCCTCATTCCCGAAGACGAAAGCCGCGAAATACCTGCTTGGGTTCCGGAGGGGCTGGTTGAGCGGGCGCCATCGCCTGCACCGGTCCGGCCGGCATGACGCTCCTTCTCCGTGGCGCTACCGAAAGCTCCGCGCAAAAAAAAACCAAAAAACGGTTCTGTAAACCTCGGCTCTAAAATGGCGGCCGCAGCCAGAATGCGCGCGCACAAAGGGAGTGCGAAGAGGGCGGAGCCTATAGGAAGGAGCGGCGCCTGCGCACCCCACCGAAGCGGCGCTGTTTACGTCACTCCCTCAGACGGTCGGGGTGGGATGGGGAGGACCTTGGAGCCAGCGTTCCAAAGGGGCGGGGGCCTCGGGCCCGCGCGTGCGCCGATGGGGGAGAGAGGCTTCCCGCGGTTGCCATGGCAGCGGAAGCCTGCGCGGCGCCTGGCGAGAGCCGGCGGCTGGGGCTGCTTATTCGGCAAGTGGGTCTTTCCTTCTCCCCCCCCCTCAACCCCCGTGGCCCCCTCCCCAGTTTTTCCTTGGGAGGGGTCTCTGGGAGGCAAGGAACCCATAAGTCTGGGCTGCTCTGGCAGGGCTGGGGGTGATGGGTGTTGTTCTGCGGCATTGGGGAGAGTGCCTCTGGGCATGGGCAGAGTGCCTTTTGCTTTCTGGCTCAATACACAACATAGGGGTCGACCGTTTGGCTTAGGTGGTTAGAGGCTAGAAAGCCAGGAGAGTGGGAATGCCAGCTGGGTGCCTTTGGGTTCAATTCTCTCTCTCTCTCTGCCCTAGCCCACCTTGCAGGGTTGTTGTAGCTGTTTTCTTTAGTAAATTTTTTTTAAGGCAAACAAACATTTTTTTTTTAAATAATAATTTTTATAATTTTTTTAAATTATAAAATAATTTTTTTAAATTATTTCATTTCATTTCATTTCATTTTATTATTTCATTTCATTTTCATTTTATTAAATTTGTATACCGCCCTACTCCCGAAGGACTCAGGGCGGTGAACAGCCATAAAATAAAACATGTAGATACAAAATTTAAAATAGAGATAAAACTAATTAAATAAATTTGGCTGAGACATTTTAAAACCCCAATAAATTAAAACCAAATTTAAAATTCCATTTAAAAAGAGGAAAAAGTTTAGGTCAGGCCAGCTTGATGGAATAAAAACGTCTTAAGCGCGCGACGGAAGGTACGCAGATCCGGAATCCTCCGTATCTCCGGGGGGAGCTCGTTCCAGATCGTAGGTGCCCCCACAGAGATTTCTATACCGCCCTAACTCCCGAAGGACTCAGGGCGGTGCACAAAATAATTTTTATAATTTTTTTTATAATAATTTTTTAAAAACAAACAAATATAAAACGAATTTTATAATAATTTTTTAAAAAAACAAACGAAACATACAAACGGGCGGGACCTGGGTGGACTCTAAACTGATTTTGTAGCTTTTTAAATTCTTACATTTGAATTTGTATTCCCAGGTTGGACCCTTATCTAGTGGATATTCTGCCTTAATTTGTTTTTTTTAAACTTTTGTATTTTCTGTTTCTTATTGTTGTGAGCCACCCTGAGTCGTTCGGGAGAAGGGCGGCATACAAATCCAATAAATAATAAATAAACAAAAACAGATATTTACATCTTCTTTTCAACATACACAATTAATGGTTTTAATGGTTATTTTAGTTTTTTAATAAGACTGAGGCCAAATTATTTAATATATTTTTAAATTGTTTTACATTTTTTGTATATGTGCTTTTTTAGTGTTGGCTGTGCACCGCCCTGAGTCCTTTGGGAGAAGGGCGGTATAAAAATTTAAATAATAAATAAATAATAAACATCTTCGCATCAGTAATCTATATTTATACATTTTCGCTTTCTCATCTTAATCTATCTTTTATACATGTATTTCTAGTATATCACATATATATATATACATACACACATATATATATATACACACACACACACACACACACACATATATATACATATATATACATATATATATTCTCTTAATCTAAATATTTTATTTACATTTAACATAAACAGGTACCTAGTTTCCTTTCCACAATTTATATCTTCCCATTTGTTTCCATATTTCTCCACCTAATTCAGTGTTTCTCAACCTTGAAGATGGGTGGACTTCAACTCCCAGAATCCCCCAGCCAGCAGCGCTGCTGGCTGGAGAATTCTGGGAGTTGAAGTCCACAAGTCTTAAAGCTGCCAAGTGTGAAGACCTCTGCTTTATTCTTTCCCTTAGCTTCCCCTTTCACTTGCTTTTCCTATGCTTTCAGGTAAGCCATTTTCATGCCAGCGTCTTACCTGAACTGCTTCCCTCCAGGAACATCTGTCTGAAGACTCAAAGGCGCTTTTCTTATGGTTCAAAGGACATCTGGGGAGGGGGACATCATGGTGAGTTTGTTGGTTAACCAAAACTGCATGGAGAGCTTGCGGAAGGATATCACGGATCTCCAAGGGACAGTCATCAGCGTGTTCTCCCACGCTGGAGCGGTGCGTTTCCCTTCCTGGAAATTCCCAGATAAAGTGTCTTGTGACTTGGACTTGGTGGCTTTGATGGGACAATATGACTTTGTGGAGAATGACCCGGAATTTACCCAGCATTCTCACGTGGTTCTTCTGGAACTGGTGATCGACAGGTAAAGTTACACCTGAAGTTTCCCGCGACTTGGGCTCACTGGTGGGTTTCAAAAATTTACGCTACCGGTTCGGTGTGGGCGTCGCTAGGTGCAAGTGGAGGGGATGTGACTGAGTGAGCGTGGCCAACTTGACGTCACTTCACGCCCATGTCCACTCAGTCACATGACCCCTCCCCCACCTAGCCACGCCCACAGGAAAAGGTAGGAAATTTTTTGGAATTTCCACCTAACTATCCGCGCCCCAGCGGTGGGTTCTACTTACCTTTACTACTGGTTCGCAATGGGGCCGGTTTTGATGACGTCGGGATGGGTGGGCGGAGCCTCCCTCCGGTTTTACTACCAGTTCTGTAGAACTCAGCAATGGCGACAGGAAAGGCATCCGGCCAGTAAAATACTCAGCTCCATTCAGTTGCCTAAGACTCCATCCTGCAAGGGATTATGGGGTCATTAAAAGGATGATGATGATTTGGTCGTACGTCGAGAACCACATGCAGCACAGGGGTGATTAATTGAGCTGTTCTTCCCCCTGTCTTGCCAATTCCATTTAATTTTCCGTGATTTTGTTTTTTTTTTTAAATATCGTTTGTCCTGCAATGTGTTGGGCTTCCTTAAGGAAGGAGCAGTGGGGCATGGAGTTTGCCATGAAATGAAAGCAAGATTTCCTTTTGGCTCCCCAAGGCTTCTGTTGCTGCTCCAGAGTTTCACGGGATATACCGAGAGCCTCATCAGCGAAGAAGCGGTGCCCACTTCCCGGGCGGTAGGGCCCTCCATGTCTATAGGGCTGACTGTAAGGAAGTACTGGAACAGCATGCTGAAACTGGGTGCCCTTTACCAGCAGCTGGTGGCCGAGGTAGGCAAATGTCCGTCTGTCCCAGTCCAGCCAAATATATATATATATATATTTTCCCCTTGGAGTTTCTCCTCTTGAGTTTTCACAGGCCGCACTCGGGGACGCAGCCGAGAAGAAACCTTCCGCCGAAGAGGGCAAGGCCTCCAAACCACACGATCCATCAATCTGCTCACTGCTGCAGTTGCATACAAGCATGTTGTTTTCATCTAGGCTTCCTTAGAAAGCATGAAGCAGTCTTAATTCCCGCCAAACCTCTTTAATTTAAATGACTGTCATTCACAGCCAACAAGGCTTTGGTAAACAGTCTTTCAGAGGAACGCTTATCAACACCCACCTTATCTCCCTTGGAACGCTGCCAGAGAAGCCATTTCCAAATGCAGGGCAAGGCCAAACTTGGCACAGATTCTATTAGAGTCACGAACAGAACTTTCCAATCTTGAATTCGACCAAATGAACTAATTGCTTCCTGCAAAAGCCCACGTCCTGTTCGCTCCTCTTTTTATGTCCTATGGGAGGGGCCAATCTCCAAGGTGTGGCCACTGGGAACCGGCTCTAGCTATTCCTCTCCTCCCTGCCGTCTAGCTTCCTCTCTGCCTCCAACGCAGAGCCCTCCTCCGAGCTTTCCCCAGCCCCCAGGACTGGCCTATGTTCCTCCCCAACCTCCTCACTGTCCGTTGTCAGTTTCAAGTGCTTGACAGAGCAGCAAAAAAAATTTTTTTTCTTTTTCTAATTATCTGGTTAAAATATTCCAAAGCTGTTTGATCCAAAATGTCAGCCCCTGGGCTCCTTTTTTTCCTTTTTTCTTTCCCTTGCCCCCTCCCCAAATTTCATTCTGAGTGATTTCAGGCCAAAGTGGTTTTTGTGTGTGTGCATTTTCTAAATTTATTTTTTAAATACAAATAATACAAACATATTACATATACATCTAAATACAAAAAAAAAAAAAAAGAGGAAAAAAAAAACATTACAGTGCATCTCCAACCCATCCCGGAAACCATTTCCCCCCCTCCCTTTATATTTCTTCATCTATAACAACTAAAAGATATACAATATATTCCAATTTTGTGCCCTTATCCCCTCCAAAACAACATATATTCTTGAGTAGGTTTATTCCCTTTGCCTTCCGCCAACACCGATTTTATAAAATCCCCCCGTATTTCATTATAATTGTTCGCTTTGATCATCCCTTTTTTTTAAATGTAATTTCTGCTGTTAATTTATCGTTCGTTGCCATGTCCCAAATTTCGTTATACGACTCGTTTCTTTGATTATACCAATTTCGTCCAAAGTGAGCTGTGTCAACCTGCAAGGTGGAATTTATTATTTATATTACGTGAAATAATAATTCGTACTAAGATGCCAGTTTTTTTTGTTTTTGTTTTTCCCCCTTTTTGTGCCTAGAAAAAATATGCTCCTAATCTAAAATATTCCTTCCGGGCCACAAAAGCTGAGAACGAACATTTGAAAAGTGGGTCTCCCGAGTCGGATGTGACTTTGCCCATGTTTCACTCTCCGTTAACGTCTTCCGCTGGCAGCAGGTTGCTGGACAATGCCCTCAGTGCCCGCTCGGATCCTTCGGTTAATCTGCCCGGCCGGAGTGTCCACTCCCAGACGATCGAGAGCGCTCTGGTGCCCTGTGATGCTTGTGAAAGCACTCAGGCCAGCCTGCAGGAAGTGGGCAAGGCCATCATCGACCTCTGCGGCTCCTTGAACATCTCGTCTTCCCTGGGCAAGTTCCTGAAGATGGTGGAGGAAAGACTTGGAGGCAAGCTGCTCACGGTCATGGATGTCGGCTACTGGGCCACCGAGCAGAGCAAGGACCTTTCCCGCATCAACAAACACATCCAGATGCTGATGGGGCTCATCAACCCTTTGAAGGGGGAGCTGGAAGAGTTTGAGAAGCAGAAGAACGAGCTGAAGCAGCAGCTGGAGAACCTGGACGGCTGTCTGCAGAAGGAGAAGGAAGCCAAGAGGCAACAGAGGGAGGAGACCGAGAAGCTCTTGCAAAAAAAGGAGAGGGAAAGCCAGCAACTGATGGCCAAGCTGCAGAAGGCGAAGGAGGACCTCGGAAACCGTAAATATAAATAATAATAACTTTATTGTCATTGTACGTGTACACACAGTATACCCATACAACGAAATTCACTTAACACCCAAAGACCAGGCCCAACACACATAACAATCCCCAAACACACTCCCACCCACCACAATTCCCCACCCCTAAACCACCCAAACATCCACACAACAGACCAAGTAATGCTTTCCAACAGCTCACTGATGGCGGCCCTTTAGTTCATTGTTGAGTGCAACTATAGCTCTGGGATTAAAACTATTCAGAAAACGTGTGGTCCGAGTTTTAGTTGTTCTGTATCTTCCAAAAAGATTAAGCCCTGCTTTTGCCGTCGATGCCATCTTAGGCACCCAGGTTGGGAAGGCTTCGGAAGGTCAGCAGTTCTTCCGTTCTGGTTCTCACAGAACGAGCTCTCCCTTCTTCCAGAGAAGAATCCTGACCGGCTCAAGGTTGACTCAGCCTTCCGTCCTTCCGAGGTCGGTAAAATGAGGACCCAGATGGTTGGAGAGGCAAGAGGCTGACTCTGTAAACCGCTTAGAGAGGGCCGTGTGAAAGCACTGTGAAGCGGTCTGTAAGTCTTCAGAGCTGTGGTGGCGCAGTGGTTAATAGGCGGTATTGCAGGCTAATTCTGCCGACTGCCAGCCGGCAGTTCGATTCTGACCGGCTCAAGGTTGATTCAGCCTTCTGTATTTCCAAGGTCAATAAAATGAGAGCCCGGATTGTTGGGGGCAAGAGGCTGACTCTGTAAACCGCTTAGAGAGGGCTGGAGCTAGCAGAGTGTTTTACTGGCCAGATGCCCTTCTTGTCACCAGTACGGAGTTTTGTTCAACAGATATATTCTCATTGTGCTCAGAGAGAGAGAAATATCTGCCTCTACCTAGGATCGAACTCACAGCCTCGTGATTGGGAGGCGAGAGTTCCACCTCTAAGCCACCGCTCCGCTCCTGTGAATTTAATAAGTAAATAAAATGACGGAATGGCGTTTCTCCGTTCTTCGGGCCCCAATTCAGAATCGTTCCTCTTTTCGAATCCGCTTCTCCTCTTAGCTGGTTTCGACCTGCTCTCCCCTAAAGAGTCTTTCGTGTGGCTTCTTTCAGGAGCTGTTTCTCTGGAGGCGAGTCTTTCCACCTTGAAAGCAAAGCTGCAGGTACAGGAAAGCACCATCCAGGAACTGGGTAAGAACAAACTGCACACTGAATTTAAGACGGGTGTTTCTAGTTGAAAAATTACTTTTTTTTTTTTTAGCACCGTGGTAATTTTGAACGGCCGCTAAACAGGGCAGTCGTTCAGCCAGGACTACCTTTGTTGTTGTTAGTTGCGAAGTTGTGTCCGATCCATTGCGACTCCATGGACAACGTTCCTCCAGGCCTTCCTGTCCTCGACCATCCTCTGGAGTCCATTGAAGCTCCTGCCGACTGCTTCAGTGACTCCATCCAGCCACCTCCTTCTCTGCCATCGTCCCCTTCTTCTTCTTTTGCCCTCCATCGTTCCCAGCATTCGGCTCTTCTCCGGGGAGTCCTTCCTTCTCATTAGGTGGCCAAAGGATTTGAGTTTCCTCTTCAGGATCTGGCCTTCTAAAGAGCAGTCAGGGTTGATCTCCTCTAGGACTGACCGGTTGGATCGCCTTGCAGTCCAAGGGACTCGCAGGAGTCTTCTCCAGCACCAGAGTTCAAAGGCCTCCATTCTTTGGCGCTCGGCCTTTCTTATGGTCCAACTTTCACAGCCAGACATTGCAACTGGGAAAACCATCGCCTTGACTATACGCACTAGGACTACCTTAGGTGTATCTTAATCTCTTCGTACTGTAATTGCTGTGTTACTATAGGTAGTCCTCAACTTACAACTGGACATCTTATCGTGCACTAATCAAACTGCAACCAAAATCTCAGATCCTGGTGGGAGAAAGCTCGGGGAGCAAACAGTCCCAGGAAGAAACTTCTACTAGACTAGGGGTCTCCAACCTTGGCAACTTGTGGACTCCAACTCCCAGAGTCCCTGCTGGCTGAGGAATTCTGGGAGTTGAAGTCCACAAGTCTTAAAAGTTGCCAAGGTTGGAGACCCTGGGCCTAGATGACCTATAAGATCTCTTCCAACTCTGTTATTCTAAGCCTAAAACACATGTAAGAAAAGGCCTCGGGAGCCACCGAGTTCCTGAGCCCCTCAGCTGTTTCCACCCCAGGCTCCCGAACGCTTGTGCTTTTCACAGAACAGGCCCGAAAGGATCTGCAAGAGGAGATGGAGTCCAAGATGGTGGACAAGGGCGAAGTAGACAAGCGGGAGGAGCAGCTGAAGGCCCTGGGCAGCCAGCTGGAGAGGGTGGAGGAGCAGCTGAACTGGACCAGCCTGGAGCTCAACAAAGAGAGAGCGAGAGGGGAGAGCATGCTCCAGCACCAGGAGGTGAGAGGGGCTAGGAGTGGGGCAGAGAGGCTGTCCAAGGAGGAGATATGTCCTTCCCCCAGGAAACTCTAAGTTAGACTGGGAAATGGAAGAAGGAACAAGAAGCCACTTCTGTCTTCATGCCAAGAAAAGTAGGAGATATGTCCATGAAGCTTGCTGTGAAAAACTCTTGAAGCTTTCTTGAAGCAATGGATTAGCTGACCGATAGATAGATAGATAGATAGATAGATAGATAGATAGATAGATAGATAGATATGTATATGTGTTTTTCCTCTAGCCAGGTTTTTCCTCCGTAACCAAGTTTCCTTGGTTACATAGGAAAAACCTGGCTAGAGGAAAAACACACATAAATCCTACGAAGAAGTAAGAAAATAGATACTATACCTTTACAGGGAGGATACATGAGATGTGGGTGTGGCTTACTGATGAAGGCTAACAAGCTAGAAATAGATCTATATAAGTCTCTCACCCGGCAGTTGGAACTTGCTGGCTGCCAGAAAAGAAAAAAGCCCAGAATCGAGTGGATGTGATTCTACTGAGCTAGGGCTGCAGAAAAACCTTGGTTACGTAGGAAGAACCTGGCTAGAGGAAAAACACACATAAATCCTACGAAGAAGTAAGAAAATGTATGTATATGTATATATCAAATTTATATTTGCTGATAAAGAAATAAAGGGAGACTAGTATACATCTATTTCAAGCTATTTTAGCTCTCATCAGCTAGCCATACTCTTACTCGGGTTCGAACTTGGGCTACCTGCATAATAGGCAGTTGTATTAACCTCCTAGCCACAAGTTCTCCTCCCTTTATCAGCTTGAGCCGGGAGAGAGATTAAGTGTTTTTCTATCAGGTTCGAATCCAAGTAAGGGTATGGCTAGCTGATGAGAGCTAAATAGCTTGAACATATATATATATATCTCATTTTACTGGCATTTCAGCCCCATAATATCACCCTTCCATCTCTCCCCTGCAGTCCCTCCAGGTCAAGCAACAGAATCTAATGGAGCAGCTGGACAGCCTGGACCAAGAATACGAGCAGCTGAAGACCACCATGGCCGACAGTGAAGATGACCGGCAGATGATGAGAGAGAGGCTGAAGGAGATCCAGGAAGAAAAGTGGGAGATGCAAAGCCGGCTGGAGGCCCAGAAGGTCTGGGGAAAGGCAGTGGGGTAGGAACTGTGGTCGTAAGTTGGGGGTTATACCTGTACTGCAGGCTTAATTCTGCCGACTGCCAGGAGTTCGATCCTGACCGGCTCAAGGTTGACTCAGCCTTCCCTCCTTCCGAGGTGGGTAAAATGAGGACCCAGATGGTTGGGGGGGCAAGAGGCTGACTCTGTAAACCTCTTAAGAGAGGGCTAGAAAGTGCTGTGAAGCGGTCTATAAGTCTAAGTGCTGTTGCTATTAAGAGCTGTGGTGGCACAGTGATTAGAAGGCAGTATTGCAGGCTAATTCTGCCCATTGCCAGCAGTTCGATCCTGACTGGCTCAAGGTTGACTCAGCCTTCCATCCTTCCGAGATGGGTCAAATAAGGACCCAGATTGTTGGGGTTTGCTAGATGCTGACTCTGTAAAACGCTTAGAGAGGGCTGTGAAGCACCGTGAAGTGGTATATAAGTCTAAGTGCTATTGCTTTGCTCTTCCTTCCTTCCTTCCTTCCTTCCTTCCTTCTGGTTAGAATGCAGTATGGCAGGCTAATTATGCCAACTGCCAGCAGTTTGATCCTGACTGGCTCAAGGTTGACTCAGCCTTCTGTCCTTCCATAAAATGAGGACCCAGATTGTTGGGGGCAATAGGCTGACTCTGTAAACCGCTTAGAGAGAGCTATAAAGCACTGGGAAGCCGCATATAAGTCTTAAGTGCTATTTTCCTTCCTTCCTTCCTTCCTTCCTTCCTGTACAGTGGTTAGAAGGCAGTATTGCAGGCTAACTCTGCTCACTGCCAGCAGTTCGATCCTAACCGTCTCAAGGGCTGACTCAGCCTTCCATCCTTTCGAAGTCGGTAAAACGAGGACCCAGATTGTTGGGGGCCATATGTGCCGACTCTGTATAAAACCGCTCAGAAAGTGCTGGAAAGCATTATGAAGCGGTCTACAAGTCTAAATGCTATCGCTCTTTGCTGCGCTTTCCTCCCATCGCTCGCTAGTTCCGAGGCCAGGCTTAGTTTCCGTCTCCCCGTAGGAGCTCTGCTGTAGAATTCAGAAAGCTTGCAAGGTCACCTGCACCGCTCTCTCCACCCAGAAGCTCACCGAGAAACTGAGGCAGGAGAAGCAGAGCTTGGAGCAATCTGCCTCCGAACTACAGAGGACCATCTCCGAGCTCGGGGAGCTGATCCACGAGATGAAGGAGAAGGAGAAACTTTTGGTCTTCTTCCCAGATCTTCACATCCCCGTCGAGACCAAGTTTGAAAGTAAGTCCGTGTGTGTGTGTGTGTGTGTGTGTGTGTGATGAAGCGGCTTGATGATTAAATGCTGTGAATCTGGACCACCCACCCCTCAACCAAAGTTCTCCCCACGTGAGGTTAATCTGGGTCTCCGGAGGGCCTCGGTGGGGTGGGGAAGGCCCATTTTGGCCCTCCCCAGGCTCCTAGAAAGTCTCTGGAGCCCAGGGACGGTGAAAAACGGGACTTCCGGTCCAACCGGAAGTCAGCAAACGGTCAATTTTTAACAACAAAGGGCCACCCGGGGTGGGGGGGGGTCTCCCGCCCATCCTCGTTTCGAGCACAGCCATTCCAAAAACTCCGTCCCTTCCCCTCTGGCACGGATCCCCAAACCTGGTTTGTTTCTTGGCAGTCTCCGGGAATGTCATGGAAGACATGGGAAAACAGCTGCAGGCCAACAACATCCGCATCAGCGTTCTGGAGGAAGAGAATTCCCGTCTCCGAAACGCGATAGGCAAAATGAAAGAGCCGCCCCAGCAGGAGACGCAGAAGGTAGATTGGGGGGGGGGTGTTTCCCAGGGCACCCTGGACGGGGCAGAGGGGAAGGGCGCCTTGGTGGCGCAGCAGACTAAAGCGCTGTTAAGCAATACCAGCTGCCTGCAATTACTGCGAGTTCGAATCTCACCAGGCTCAAGGTTGACTCAGCCTTCCATCCTTCCGAGGTGGGTAAAATGAGGACCCGGATTGTGGGGGCAATAAGCTGACTTTGTATAAAAAAGAACACTGCTTAGGGGGGGCCCGAAAGCCCTACTAAGCAGGTATATACAAAAAAAGTATGAAAGCTATTGCTTAATACATTGTAAGCCGCCCTGAGTCTCCGGAAAAGGGGCGGTATATAAATCGAACCAAATAAATAATAAATAAATAAATCCAAAGGCAATAGGCTATCAGCCACTTGGCCAGCAGCAGGGGAAGTGGTGGGTCTCAAAATTTTTTACTACTGATTCTGTGGGCATGGCTTAGTGGGCGTGGCTTGGCCTGACAGGCATGGCAGGGGAAGTTTACTGCAAAATCCCCATTTCCTCCCCATCATCTGGGACTTGGGAGGCAGAGAATAGATGGGGGGTGGGGCCAGTCAGAATTTTTACTACGGGTTCTCCGAACTACTCAAAATTCCCACTACCGGTTCAGAACTGGTCAGAACCTGCTGAATCCCACCTCTGGCGTGACCTTCCGCACATGAGCTTTGAACCGGTCCAAACCGGCTGAATATCACCCTGACAACCGTTTTCCATCATGACCCAGTAACATCCGTCTGCACTCCTCGGATAGCGTCAACAGAAGTGCCTTCCTTCCGTCTCTTAGGATACGGACGCCTAACAGGGAATTCCTCTTTCCGTAGTTTGCACTTCCAACCCAGCTGTGGATTCGGTCGGCCGAAAAACCCGGGCCTCAAGACAGCGCGGTGCCGCCTCCCGTAGGGTGAGTGGGCTATCCCCAAAGGGAGATCGGTTTGAAACGGGGGGACGGGGGAAACAGGCTTCTTCTGAAGCACCGGCTTCTCCGACGGCTCCTTTTGCAGGTACCCCGCAGCGTCCGGCTTTCAGGGACAGGCTTCCAGGCCTCCGACGATCAGCAGCAGCGCCACAGGAAGCGCCTCGCGACACAGACCTCCGAACAAACCCGCGGCCTACAATCCCGCCCCGCAATGGACTTCCGGCAACCAGCCGCCCAGGACCCCCTTGGGCCCTGCTCCGTTCAATCTTTTCTACAAGGAGGCAGTAAGCAACCCTTACGCCCAGGCCAAAGGGAGAGGCCGCCTGCCTCCGCCAGGTTACTGTACCCGCAACCACCAGAAATAAAGAGAAGCGCGCTTAAGAAGGACTCTAGGAGCGTCACTGGGGGGGACGGGAGGTCTCGAGAAATGCAGCCAGTGGTGGGTTCCTCCTGGTTTGGCCGAGCCGGTAGCGGTGACGATATGACATCACCGAACCGGTTCTACCTCCCCGCCCTCCCTTGTTATTCATACCTTTTATTTGGCCCCACCCCCAATCTATTGCTGCCTCCTGAGTCCCAGCTGATCGGCTAGAAGGACAAAAACTGAGTAGACAAATAAGTAGACCGGTGCCTCCAAAAGCAAATGGGTAGACCAATGCCTCCAAAAACAAATGAGTAGACCGGTGCCTCCAAAAACAAATGAGTAGACCGGTGCCTCCAAAAACAAATGAGTAGACCGGTGCCTCCAAAAACAAATGAGTAGACCGGTGCCTCCAAAACCAAATGAGTAGACCGGTGCCTCCAAAAACAAATGAGTAGACCAGTACTTCCATAAACAAATGAGTAGACCAGTACCTCCATAAACAAATGAGTAGACCAGTACCTCCATAAACAAATGGGTACACTGGTGCCTCCAAAAACAAATGAGTAGACCGGTGCCTGCAAAAATAAATGGATAGACCAATACAGCTCTGCAAGCAGTTAAAAGCCAGTACCTCTGTTAAATCCTAAAGAATTGTCACATGACCATCAAACCACGCCCACAAAATAAGCCACGCTAATTGTTGTTCAGCTAATTGTTCTAAGAAAAACGTAATAAATGCACTTTTATGCCCTTCATTTTTACGTTTAGCAACCATAAAAAAAACTTCTGTAGTATCATTTCTCTTTCCCTCCCTCCCTCCCTTTCTCTTTCTCTTTCCATTTCTTTCTTTCCCTCCCTCTTTCTTTCTCTTTCCCTTCCACTCCCTCTTTCTCTTTCTCTCTCTTTCTTTCTCTTTCCCTCCCTCTCTCTCTCTTTCCCTGGAGAAAACTATTGGAGCTGGGCTGGGCCGACGGCGCACGCCCCCAAAGAGAGGGCTCTGCAATGCCACCTCTAGCACGCGTGCCATAGTTTCACCGCTAGGGGCCTAGGGTCACCTTCTTGAGCAGGGGTTGGACTAGAAGTCCTCCAAGGTCCCTCCCACCTCTGTCATTCTGTAAAAGAGGAGGAAACGTCTGGATGAGGAAAAAAAAATACAACGAGAAAAAGGACCGGTGGCACCTGTTTCAGTTTGCTAGAATTGTTTTAATTAGGACAAGGGGCTCATATATATATGTGTGTGTGTGTAGGTCTTTGGTTATTCGGGTTTTCTCCCGCGTAAAATTGGAGGTGTCTTGGCAACATTTCGACCAAGTCTCATTCGTCATCTTCAGGCTGGTGTTTTCGGCTTCGTGCTTCTAGGAGCAATGTGTGATCTCCTAGAAGCACGAAGCCGAAAACACCAGCCTGAAGATGACGAATGAGACTTCGTCGAAACGTTGCCAAGACACCTCCAATTTTACGCGGGAGAAAACCCGAATAACCAAAGACCTACATACAAACACCCGCGAAAACATATATATATCGACCAATCAGAATCCACCTTTGCCTCTTTTCATAGAAAAACGTCAGTTACAATCACACAGTTTGCCCATAAGAACCAAACCGTCGCCCAAATAAGTTAGTATAAATAAAGAAGCATTTCAAACATCCATCCCCATCCCACCGGCTGAATCTCGTTTTTCCTTTGCAAACCGTCCCAAAAAACGGACTTAGTTGGAAGCCTCGCGCGTGTCGGCCCTTGTCTTCGTTCCTTCACGAGATGGAAGACCCCAGATGGCTTCCCAGAAGGGCAGGTTCACCCCAGCTCAGATCCAAGCTGCACAAAACGTCCGAAGGACACACGCCCCAAAAAAAAAGGGAGCGGATTCCAATCCGGGTAGTGGTAGTAGGAGACGATGCACAAACAGGCGGAAGGAAGATATGAATACATTATTTACACGTACTACTTGGGAGTAGTTCCTGTCCCGGTGGAGCCCCGAGTATAGTCAGTGTAGCTGCTTCTCAAAGCAACCCCAGAAACGTATCCAAAACTCAACGTTTCTCGAGCTTGGCAGCTTTTAAGATGCGTGGACTTCAACTCCCAGAATTCTGGGAGAGACGGCTGGGGGAATTCTGGGAGTTGGAAGTCCACGCATCTTAAAAAAGGCCGCCAGGTTTGAGGAAAAAAAAAAAAACATTGCTTCTCTAAAGCAATGGCTTCTTGGAAAGACGGCCTCCTCCCTCGGAGTGCAGGAAGGACAGGATTTGCTCCCTGTCTCAGCAACAGTTTCCTGAAAGGAAGATAAAAGAAGAAGGGAGGAGAAAGAAAGAAAGAAAAAAATGTCAGGGGTCTCCAAAACTTGGCAACTTTTTAAGACTTGTGGACTTCAAATCCCAGAATTCCTCAGCCAGGAATTGAAGGGAGTTGGAAGTCCACACGTCTTAAAAATTGCCAAGTTTGGAGACCCCTGATCTATGTGGTCATAGCCCCCCTCCCCCCGCATAGGCACGGGGGGGGGGGTATTAGGGTTTGAGGCTCTGGAAAGCCTCCTGCACCAACCTGGAAGCCAAAACGGGGTACGGGGTACAGCGCGAGGCCCCCCCCATGCCCCGTTTTGGCGCTGAAAAACCTGCTGCACCTCTTGTGCGCCTGCGTCCCCCCCCTGCGCCCCATACCTGCACAGCAGAGACCCGAACCCCAGCTGGCCAGCGGGAGGCTTGTGCACATACGTGGTGGAGCTGGGCTGGGGCGACAGCTGACGTGCCCGCAGAGATGGCTCTACGTGCCACCTGTGGCACGCGTGCCATCGGTTCGCCATCACGGAGCTAAAGCAATGAACGTTTCGGGGTGCAACACCGATCGAAAAAGAGCTTTAGATTCTGGAGCCAGACCCGAGATCTAATGCCCAAATGTTTTCTTGAAACGTGCAGAGTGCCGGCTGAGCCAGCAGCTGCACATCTGGGCGCGAAGCCTGCCACTTCCAGACCAACTCAGGGCACCTCCACAGCTGTACTAGATGGGGTGGTGGCTGCAAAACAGCTGGGCATTCTCAATGCACATCTGGGCGTGAAGCCTGCCACTTCCAGACCAACTTAGGGCACCTCCACAGCTGTACTCTGGAGGGGGCGGTGGTTGCAAAACAGCTGGGCATTCTCGATGCACATCTGGGCGTGAAGCCTGCCACTTCCAGACCAACTTAGGGCACCTCCACAGCTGTACTCTGGAGGGGGCGGTGGTTGCAAAACAGCTGGGCATTCTCAATGCACATCTGGGCGTGAAGCCTGCCACTTCCAGACCAACTTAGGGCACCTCCACAGCTGTACTCTGGAGGGGGCGGTGGTTGCAAAACAGCTGGGCATTCTCGATGCACATCTGGGCGTGAAGCCTGCCACTTCCAGACCAACTTAGGGCACCTCCACAGCTGTACTCTGGAGGGGGCGGTGGTTGCAAAACAGCTGGGCATTCTCGATGCACATCTGGGCGTGAAGCCTGCCACTTCCAGACCAACTTAGGGCACCTCCACAGCTGTATTCTGATGGGGGCGGTGGGTGCAAAACAGCTGGGCATTCTCAATGCACATCTGGGCGTGAAGCCTACTTCCAGACCAACTCGGCACCTCCACAGCTGGAGGGGACGGTGGCTGCAAAACAGCTGGGCATTCTCGATGCACATCTGGGTGTGAAACCTGCCACTTCCAGACCAACTCAGGGCACCTCCACAGCTGTACTCTGATGGGGGGCAGCGGCTGCAAAACAGCTGGGCATTCTCGATGCACATCTGGCCATGAAACCTGCCACTTCCAGACCAACTCCAGGCACTCTTGATGGAGAGCTGCAAAACAGCTGGCCATTCTCGCTTTGCTCGCTCACTAACTCTCCTAGGGTTTTTCAGGACCAGTGCTTCCCAGGTCGAACAATTTGAAATATGGTTGGGGGTTTCAATTCCCAGAATTCTGGGGGCCTGCCAGGTGAGGGGGTGGGATGGGAATTCTGGGAGTCGAAGTCCACGCCTCTTAAAATGACCCAAGTTGGAAGAAAAAAAAAAAAGAAACATGAAAGCAAACATTTCTGACATCTGACCAACCAATATATAAATATTATTACTCTGCTTCTGCCACTACAAAGCCTGTAGTACAGTGGACTAAAGCACACTTATTAACATCTGCTGCTTGCAATTACTGCAAGTTCAAGTCTCACCGGACTCAAGGTTGACTCAGCCTTCCATCCTTTCTAAGGTAGGTAAAATGAGGACCCGGATTGTGGGGCCAATAAGCTGACTTTGTATAAATATACAAAAAGTATGAAGGCTATTGCTTAACGCATTGTAAGCCGCCCTGAGTCTCCAGAGAAGGGCGGCATATAAATCAAATTTAAAAAAAAAAGAAAAGAAAGAGAAAGAAAGAAAGAAGGAAGGAAGGAAGGAAGGAAGGAAAGAAAGAAAGAAAGAAAGAAAGAAAGAAAGAAAGAAAGAAAGAAAGAAAGAAAGAAAGAAAGAAAAAGAAAAAAAGAAAAAAAGAGAAGCTGACTTTGTATAAATATACAAAAAAAGGATGAAGGCTATTGCTTAACGCACTGTAAGCCGCCCTGAGTCTCCGGAGAAGGGCGGCATATAAATTAAAGCAAAAAAAATAAAAATAAATTAAATTTGGAAAGCGAGGCTCAGGAAACTCGAGGGGCAGCTGCCTCTACCCCCCCACCCCAAGCAAGGGCTCTTACCGAGAACGTTGTGTTTACAGAGAGGGCAAGTCTGTTGCAGGAGAAGCCACGGATCTACGCAGTCCCGGTGAAATTCGTGCAGGCAGGGTAGCACCCGGAGACACTGTTGGGCAAGCCAAGATCTACTCAGGAGTTGCAGGAGGGAGGAACCACCTGCGTTCTTTCCCTCTTGAGTTGGTAGCTCCTCCTGGCCTCACATGGTTCGGCCTCTTTCTTTTGCTTTTTTTTTTTTTGAAAAAGTTTATTTTTATTTCTCATGAACATGTCTTAAAACGTACCGTCTTCTTATCTATTGCTGATCATACCTATTCTCTTTTGACTTTCGCATTAGTTCATTAAGCCATTTAAATATCTCCGGGGGTTTGTTAATTGATTTATTTTCATTCATTTCATTTTTCATTTTATTAAATTTGTATACCGCCCTACTCCCGAAGGACTCAGGGCGGTGAACAGGCACAAAATAAAACACATAAATGCAAAAGTTAAAAAACATAATTAAAACCAAATTAAATAATTTTATTCAATTTGTATCCCGCCTTTCTCCTAGCGGACTCAGGGCGGTGCACAGCCAGAACTAAAACACATACCAATTTCAAAATTTAAATTTTTTTAAAAGAATTATATGACTTTGGCCCAAAATTTAAAACATTCAAACTAAAACCCATTGACAATTTAAAAAGCTAAAAAAAAAAAGGGGGGGGGGAGGGGGTTTCACGCCAGCCCTGCTTGATGCTCTTCTACCATTCCATCTCCCTTATTTTACGACAATCCTTCTCCTCCTCCTCCTCTCTTTCCCTTCCCTCCCTTCTTCTATCCTCTTCTTTCTTCCTCTCCTTCCCCTTTTTCTCCCACACCTCCCTTCTTTCTAACCGTCTCTCCCACTCTTTATTTCTCCTCCCTTTCTTCCTCTCCTTTTCCCTTCCCTCTCTTCTCCCCTCCTATCTATTCCTCTACTCCCTCCTTCCATTCTCTCGCCGTTGTTGCATTCATTTTCAATTCAGTATCTTTCAAAAGGGTACCCGAGCAGGATTTTCTATTTATATTTACTTTCTTTTCAGTTCCTTTTCTATTTCACACGTATCATCATAAATTGTACATTTACATAATAATATTTTTTTCTTTCCCCCCCCTCTTCCCCCCTTTTCCATTTACACAGGTGTCATCTGGGTTTCTATATCTTTTTGGCCTTCTCTCTCATTTACTTATTTATTTTATTTTATTTTTATTTTGTTTCCAATTTATATACCGCCCTTCTCTCTGAGGACTCAAGGCGGTGTACAGCCAAAATTAAGAACATGAAATACAAATATTAAAAACAATTAGAATATATATAAATTTGGCCCAAAAATTAAAAATCACAAACCAATTAAAACATTTAAAAATTTCTTCTTAAGCCAGCCCGGCTTGCTGGAAAAAATGGGTTTTAAGGGCACGACGGAAGGCGCTGAGGTCTTATACCTTTTCTAATTTATTAATCCATAATCTTTTATGGTTCAGCCTCTTTTGAAGAGAACCCTGGTTAAGACATCTCAACTCCATCTCAGCACCTCCAGAAGCACCTCCAGGGATCTACGACAGAGGGAGCAACCAGCTCCCGATCTCCGGTTAGACGTTCCAACATTTCCAACATCTCCAATAAATCAGCCACAAGCAGAATTTATCTCCGAGTCTTACCTGATTCTTCTGAAACTGGTCCAGGCAGATGGCACAGCTGTCAATCTCGTGCGCCCAGCTGTGGGGTGCCCTGCCAGGATGGTAACGCCGAGTTTTCAAGGCCAGCAACTTCTGGGCAATGTGTTGCTTGAGATCCAGCTGCAAGTGGAGAAGATTTACTATTAGGCCGACCGATACCATCCTCACCCTACAAGAATGGACTATAGAATGAATAAATCGGACATCCAGCCAGTGATGAAATTTGTTATTACCGGTTCTGTGGGCGTGGTTTGATGGTAGTGGGGGGGTTAATGTGACTGGGTGGGCATGGCCAACTTTTTTTTTTTTTTACTTTTAAAAGCATTTTTTCTACAACCTTAAGAGGTTGCAGAAAAAAAAAATGCTTTTAAAAGCCTCTGACGATCAGGCAACTCAGCTGGGATCGTCAGAGGCTTTTAAAAGCAATTTTTTTTCTACGACGTCTTAAGGTTGCGGAAAAAATGCTTTTAAAAGTGTAAAAAAAAAAAAAAAAGTTGGCCATGCCCACCCAGTCACATTAACCTTTACTGATTCTTCTTTTGTTGCTTGCCATATTATTTTAGATAAAAGCCTTTCAGAGGCTTTTTTTTTTCTGAAGCTCTGTTTGGAGGCTTTTTTTCTGAAGCTTCTTTCAGCCTCTGAAACCTCCGTTTGAGAAGCCGGGCGGGGCTACATTCGGAGTATAAGACGCAACCAGATTTTCACCCTCTTTTTTTGGGGAGAAAAAGGTGCGTCTTATACTCCGAAAAATACGGTATATTGAATTCTACTGAATAGTGCAATATTAATGCAATATCAGGGGTTATCAATTCAATTGTATAGAATGCGAAGGAGGTGTGGGTTTTTTTGTTTTATTTTTATAGTTATAATGCGCACCGAAGAGGGCATTTCATATCGTTGTACGGGGTGCAATGACGATAAACGAAATCAAACTAAACTAACGCTACGCCCGAGGCCGAGAGCGGGGCCCCACCTCAGATTCTTGGTCCAACTGACTGTGCCGGGACTGTCGTTGTGCCTGCACAATCACACCTGTGCACAGGATCAACGCAATGAGCAGGATTGCATTCCACAGCTGCTGGAGGTATTTCTGCAAACAGAGACCCGCCCCCAAAAGGAACAGTCGTCACTCCTGAGTTGATGAGTGGGGTACAACCTGCTTACTCGGGCTTAGTAAAACAACAACAACTAACAACAACAACGAGCCTGGATAGCTCAGCAGACTAATGCATTGTAATTTAACTCCAGCTGTCTGCAATTAGTAAGTTCGAATCTCACCAGGCTCAAGGTTGACTCAGCCTTCCATCCTTTCTAAGGTAGGTAAAATGAGGACCCGGATTGTGGGGGCAATAAGCTGACTTTGTATAAATATACAAAAGGATGAAGGCTATTGCTTAACGCATTGTAAGCCGCCCCGAGTGTCCGGAGAAGGGCGGCATATAAATCAAATTAAAAAAACAACAACAACAACTTAGCAGCCATTTTTTACGCACAGAAGGCAGAGGAGAGGAGAGGAGAGCAGTGGAAATCAATGGGCCGGTCCTCGGGACGAAGAGGCACCACTGCTAGTGAAGCCCCACCTTAGCTCTGGGGATGAAAGGCAAGGAGCGGAGATGAATAGGTGTGGCAGACAACTATTCATCTGCCAGCCAGACAGACTTCTTAGCCTGCGGTGAGAGAGAAACTTTTTGCCGGGGCTGCTGGCGCTCCGAATAAAGAAATATTTTGAGTTCACTTCAGAAGGTTTGTCGTGTTTGGGGAGCTCGGTCAGAACCGAACCACTTTACAAATTGGGCAGCTGTAGTAAATCTACTATCGATTTGCAACCATTTATCTAGTGACTACAACGGCACTGGGGGAAAAAAAAGGCCGATGGCCAATCCTTGCATTTACGACCATCGTCGCATCCCCTGGTCCGGCGATAAAAATTCGGGGCTTTGGGCAACCCGCACGCATTTGCAACGATTTGCAGCACCCTGAAAATACGTGATTTGTCATTTGTGTGATTTTTTTCCCCCAGCCGGCTTCCAACAAGTGAAGCCGACAAGGCAAGCCGGCCAGCTGTTTCGCTTAACGACCACTTGTGATTTGCTTAACAACGGTGGCAATAATTGGCTTTCGAAACTGGACGCGACCTCACTGCCTTGCTTAGCAAGGGGGAATTCTGTTCCCGTTAAGTCGAGGCCTACCTGCCTTCTTCTGTTGTTACCTGTAGCCTCCAGAATGTTCTTCTTATGACCCGCAGGGACCTATCAATCAACACATTTCAACAGAACATCTGGCTCTTTTCACCAACCTGGACCTTTGAGCTGTTTTCGCCCGTACAGATAACGCCCTGCCACTCGCCATACATGCCACCCCGCGAGAGGCCACAGGTTGACCAGAGGGTCAGAGTCACCCCCTTGAAAGAGAGAGAGAAAAAAAGGGGACGACAACAACTGAGGCTAGGCTAAAACCAGCGTTCGGGACAATGAAACCGATGAGGTTTCAAAAACTACACAACACAACACAACTGGCAGCGATTTAAAGAATAACCGAGTTGGAAGGGACCTCGGAGATCTTCTAGTCCAACCCCCTGCTCGAGCAGGAGGCCCTATGCCAGTGAGGGCGAACCTTTTTTAGAGACCCGAGTGCCCAAACTTCAACCCCCAAACCCAACGATTTATCGCAAAGTGCCAATAGGGCAATTTAACCTGTATAATGAGGTTTTGACTACCTAAAATAACGATAAACAAGGCAAGAGTTCAGCTAAGAAAAACGTGAGAAATGCAGTTTTATGCGCCTACAATTTTTTTTCTGCTTTTGAGCGTTTTAGCAACAATAAAAAAGGAAAACTTTTGTAGTATCATTTCTCTTTCCCTTCCTTTTTGTTTCTCTTTTTCTTTCCCTCCCTCGCTTTCCCTCCCACCCTCTTTTTCTTTCTGTTTCCCTTCTCTCTCTTTCCCTCCCTCCCTCCCTCCCTTTCTTTCTCTTTCCCTCTTTCTCTTTCCCTCCCTTTCTTTTTCTCTCTTCCCCTCTTTCTTTCCCTCCCTCTTTCCCTCCCTCTTTTTCTCTTTCCCTCTCTTTCTCTCTTTCCCTCCCTTTCTTTTTCTCTCTTCCCCTTTCCCTCCCTCCCTCCCTCTTTCTTTCTCTTTCCCTCCCTCTCTTTTTGTTTCTCTTTCCCTCCCTCTTTCCCTCCCTCTCTTTCCCTCTCTCTCTTTCCCTCCCTCCCTTTCTCTCTTTCTCTTTCCCTCTCTCTCTCTATTTCCCTCCCTCTCTTTCCCTCCCTCTTTCTTTCTTTCTCTTTCCCTCCCTCCCTCTTTCTCTTTCTTTGTCTTTCCCTCTCTCTCTTTCCCTCCCTCTTTCTCTTTCTTTCTCTTTTCCTCTCTCTCTCTTTCCCTCCCTCCTTCTCTTTCTTTCTTTTTTCCCTCTCTCTCTCCCTCTCTCTTTCCCTCCCTCCCTCTTTCTCTTTCTTTCTCTCTTTCCCTCTCTCTCTCTCTCTTTCCCTCCCTCTTTCTTTCTTTCTCTCTTTCCCTCTCTCTCTCTTTCCCTCCCTCCCTCTTTCTCTTTCTTTCTCTCTTTCCCTCTCTCTCTCTCTCTCTCTCTCTCTCTTTCCCTGGTCAAGATGGAGGCCGCCTGAGATTGGCATTTGGCCTGGCCTGGGGCTGAGATGCAACCAAAGACCTTTTCTGTTTTGCCAGGAGAGTGTGTGTGTGTGTGTGTGTGTGTGTGTGTGTGTGTCAGAATCCTTCTGAAAGTGCCACACAAAGAGTTTTCAATGAATGGGCCACTCGGCCCCGGCTTCCCTGCCCAGGACGGTGCCACCTCCCTCTTCCCTTGCCAGCCACATACCATGTTCTCCAGCAGCCCTGCTTGGTAGGTGATCTTTGCTGTGGCCTGAAGACCTCTGTAAAAAAGGAAGGAGAGGGAAGAATGAATAACAGAGGCGGAGGGAACCTTGGAGGTCTTCTAGTCCAGCCCCCTGCTAAGCAGGAGACCCTATATCAGGGGTCTGCAACCTTAAAACACTCAAAAGAGCCATTTGGAGCCGTTTCCCACAGAAAAGAAAAACACCGGGAGCCACAAAATACTGGGTGGGTGTGGCCAACTCGACATCACTCACTTCCACCAGTCACATGACCCCCCCCTTAGCCACGCCTACCCAGCCGGTCATTAGGGCTGAGAACCTGTTGTTAAAAAAACACCGGGAACCACAAAATCCTTTTGACATCTCTCTCTCTCTCCCTTCCCTCTCTCTCTCTGTATCCCGCCGTGGCAGGGGAAGGATACTGCAAAATCCCCATTCCCTCCCTACTCCTGGGGGAAGGATATTGCAAAATCTCCATTCCCACCCCACTCTGGGGCCAGCCAGAGGTGGTATTGGCCGGTTCCCCGAAGTACTCAAAATTTCTTGTGCCGGTTCTCCGAACTGCTCAAAATTTCCGCTACCGGTTCTCCCGAACCTGTCAGAACCTGCTGGATTTCACCCCTGCTCCAGTCCTTCCTCCCCTACCCCCACCCCCCCAGTACCCAGGCAGCTCACCTCAGCAGTGCCCCGAGGAGCTTGGTCACGTTTTCTGAAGTCTGGACTATCACCACGGGCTTCGAAAGGACCTGGGAGACATCCAGCTGTAGCAGAGAGAAGGCAAGGAAAAGACCATCGGTGGGGGAATGAGGGCAGGGGGTCCCATTATCTCTCCATGCACCATCAAGAGCATCCATACCTACCTCTCGGATTCTGTTCTGATTCAGGGCAAGGATGAGCAGGGCTGAAGCCCCCAAAACAAGGGCCCGTTTCATCTGCAGGGAGAAAAACCCACCAAGGAATTAGGAAACAGGAAGAGGACGGCGACCCCTTGGTGCTAAAGATCAGGACAAGGAGACCCTATACCCGTGATGGCGAACCTGTGGCACGCGTGCCAAAAGTGGCACACAGAGCCATCTCTCCGGGCACGCCAGCCGTCGTCGCCCATTGCTTTTTCAGGTTTCGGCATGCACGTGTGCCGCCTAGCTGGTTTTCACAAGGGGGGGGGGTCGACGGAAACTAGAAGACCAGCTCCCTGGCGTTCCCTCCCACGATCAGCTGTGCTTTTGAAGCTGTTTTTCAGCTCCCACGATCTTCCGTGCTTTGCCTGCTTTTCTAATTGCTGCTCCCATCAGCTGTTCTTTTGAAGCTGTTTTTCCAGCCGTGAGTGAAGCCATCTTCCGTGCTTTGCCTGCTTTTCTAATTGCTGCTCCTTCCGACGATCAGCTGTTCTTTTGAAGCTGTTTTTCCAGCCCCAAAGCGAGTGAAGCCATCTTCCGTGCTTTGCCTGCTTTTCTAATTGCTGCTCCTTCCGACGATCAGCTGTTCTTTTGAAGCTGTTTTTCCAGCCCCAAGGCGAGTGAAGCCATCTTCCGTGCTTTGCCTGCTTTTCTAATTGCTGCTCCCTCCAATGATCAGCTGTTCTTTTGAAGCTGTTTTTCCAGCCCCAAGGCGAGTGAAGCCATCTTCTGTGCTTTGCCTGCTTTTCTAATTGCTGCTCCTTCCGACGATCAGCTGTTCTTTTGAAGCTGTTTTTCCAGCCCCAAAGCGAGTGAAGCCATCTTCCGTGCTTTGCCTGCTTTTCTAATTGCTGCTCCCTCCGACGATCAGCTGTTCTTTTGAAGCTGTTTTTCCAGCCCCAAGGCGAGTGAAGCCATCTTCCGTGCTTTGCCTGCTTTTCTAATTGCTGCTCCCTCCGACGATCAGCTGTGCTTTTGAAGCTGTTTTTTTTTTTAGCCCCAACCAGCAAACCAGCGAGCGAACTAATGTGCTGAAGCTGACCAGGTTAAGGACGCTAGCCGGATGAATACCTGGTAGGCAGAATTCCCGCCCTCCCCCCCCCATTTTCCTCCCCAAAAACTAAGGTGCGTCTTATACTCCGAAAAATACGGTACCTTGTCAACCACAGTGCTGGCAAAAGATTCCTCTTTGTGGCCCTTGGGGGACTCTGTTTGTTCCTCCTCCACCGGAACCACACCAATCCAGGTGTCCTCATCCTCCAGCCTGGGCTCGGTGTCATTCACCTGGGAGAGAAGGGATGGAAGACAAGGTGACCTCCGTCCGTTCCCTGCAAGCCCAGGAACTCGGCTTCCAGCATCTGCTTTCCAACCAAAGGAAATATGGAACAAGCCACCATGACCTCGTACGCATCGGGAGTTTGTCTGTACAGGTAGACCTCACCTTAACGAACAACTTTGGGACCAGAATTGCCCTGGCTGAGTTAGGCGGTCGTTAAGGGAAGCGCACCTGATATGACGGCCCATTTTTGCCCCCGGTTGTTACACATGAATCGTGGCAGTGAAGTCATTAACCGAATCTGCCCAGTGGGAAGGTATCATGACCCCCGGGAATGCTGCCGCTGTCCTAAGTACAGGTAGTCCTCGAGTTACGACCACAATTGAGCCCGACATTTACGTTGCTAAGTGAAACATGTCCAAAGGCGGCCTCGGGTTTACCTGCCCGTCTTGCCCTCCCCCGTTCTTAGAGCACCAAAAGCCCACTCCTCAAACAGCCCCTCTCTCATGTGGTGTGGAAGAAGGTTGACCCCCCCCGCCCCCTCCCTGGAACACCAAGAGCCCCCTCCCAAAACAGCCGCTCTCCCACGCGGTTCAGAAGGTTGCTCGCCCCCTCTGCCCCCCATCCTTAGAGCCCCCTTCCCAAAGAGCCCCACGCGGTTCAGAAGATGGTTGACCTCCCCTCTCCCCCATCCCTAGAGCACCAAGAGCCCCCTCCCCAAAGAACCCCTCTCCCACGCGGTTTAGGAGGTTGAAACCTCCCCTCTGCCCCCCATCCCTAGAGCCCCCTCCCCAAACAGCCAGCCCCACGTTGTTAAAGGCTGACCCTCCCTTTTCACCCCCTCCCTAGAGCACCAAAAGCCCCCTCCCCTAACAGCTCCTCTCCCACCCGCTTCAGAAGTTGACCCCCCTTCTACCCCCCATCCTTACAGCCCCCTCCCCAAAGAGCTCCTCTCCCACCCGCTTCAGAAGTTGACCCCCCCTCTACCTCCCATCCCTAGAGCCCCCTCTCCAAATGTCCCCAAAGCAGTTCAGAAGAAGGCTGAATCCCCCCTCTCCCCCATCCCTAGAGTACCAAGGGCCCCCTCCCCAAACAGCCCCTCTCCCATGCGGTTCAGAAGTTGACCCCCCTCTACCCCCCATCCTTAGAGCCCCCTCCCCTAACAGCTCCTCTCCCACCCGCTTCAGAAGTTTACCCCCCCTCTACCTCCCCCTCCTTACAGCCCCCTCCCCAAAGAGCCCCAAAGCGGTTCAGAAGGCTGAACCCCCCCTCTCTTCCCCATCCCTAGAGCACCAAGAGCCCCTCCCCAAACAGCCCCTCTCCCACCCGCTTCAGAAGTTGACCCCCCTACCCCTGCCTCCTTAGAGCCCCCTCCCCCCTTAGAGCCCCCTCCCCCCTTAGAGCCCCCTCCCCTAACAGCTCCTCTCCCACCCGCTTCAGAAGTTGACCCCCCTCTACCCCCCCATGCCTTAGAGCCCCCTCCCCAAAGAGCCCCAAAGCGGTTCAGAAGAAGGCTGAACCCCCCCACCTCTCCCCCATCCCTAGAGCACCAAGAGCCCCCTCCCCAAACAGCCCCTCTGCCACGCGGTTCAGAAGAAAGCTGACACCCCCCATCCCTAGAGCCCCCCTCCCCAAATAGCCAGCCAGCCAGCCAGCCAGCCCCCCCCTTCCCCTCCCCGGTCTCTCGCGTGGGGAGGGGGCTGCGTGGGGGGGGCACGGGAGGGGAGGGAGCCCACCCCCCCTGTTCCTACCCCAAGAGCACCAAGAGCCCCCTCCCCAAACAGCCCCTCTCCCACGCGGTTCAGAAGTTGACCCCCCCTACCCCTGCCTCCTTAGAGCCCCCTCCCCCCTTAGAGCCCCCTCCCCTAACAGCTCCTCTCCCACCCGCTTCAGAAGTTGACCCCCCTTCTACTCCCCATCCTTAGAGCCCCCTCCCCAAAGAGCCCCAAAGCGGTTCAGAAGAAGGCTGAACCCCCCCTCTCCCCCATCCCTAGAGCACCAAGAGCCCCCTCCCCAAACAGCCCCTCTGCCACGCGCTTCAGAAGAAAGCTGACACCCCCCATCCCTAGAGCCCCCCTCCCCAAATAGCCAGCCAGCCAGCCCGGCCCCCCCCTTCCCCTCCCCGGTCTCTCGCGTGGGGAGGGGGCTGCGTGGGGGGGGAGGGGAGGGATCCCACCCCCCCTGTTCCTACCCCAAGAGCACCAAGAGCCCCCTCCCCAAACAGCCCCTCTCCCACGCGGTTCAGAAGTTGAGCCCCCCTACCCCTGCCTCCTTAGAGCCCCCTCCCCCCTTAGAGCCCCCTCCCCTAACAGTTCCTCTCCCACCCGCTTCAGAAGTTGACCCCCTCTACCCCCCATGCCTTAGAGCCCCCTCCCCAAAGAGCCCCAAAGCGGTTCAGAAGAAGGCTGAACCCCCCCCACCTCTCCCCCATCCCTAGAGCACCAAGAGCCCCCTCCCCAAACAGCCCCTCTCCCACGCGGTTCAGAAGAAAGCTGACACCCCCCATCCCTAGAGCCCCCCTCCCCAAAGAGCCAGCCAGCCAGCCAGCCCCCCCCTTCCCCTCCCCGGTCTTTCGCGTGGGGAGGGGGCTGCGTGGGGGGGCCCACCCCCCCCCCCTTTGGAGCCCCGCAGGCTCACCAGCACCAGGCTGCCCCGCACAGCGGCCGCCGCCTGCAGCTCCAAGCCCGGCCGGCCCAGCAACGCGCCCTGCAAGGTGCAACAGCAGCCCCGGCCGGGCAGCGACACCTCCACCTGCGCCGCTGCAGCCGAGCCCGGGGAGGAGGAAGCAGCAGCCTCGGCCGCCGCCAGCAGCCACGCCAGCAGCCCCGGCATCGCCATCGCCAGCATCGCCTCCGCCTCCTCCGCCACGCGCCCAACCCCAACCGCCTCCCACCGCCCGCCCGGCTGGGTTGAGCTTCTGTTGCATGCAGAGGAAAGGGGCTAAACCATGGTTTGCTATGGGGGCTCTGCTCCCATTCAACCACCTCTTAGCCGGGGGTTTGTTGGAGAGGGGCTGCAGGCACAGAAAAGGGGCTAAACTATGGTTTGCATGGGGGCTCTGCATCTGCTAAGCCGCCTCTTAGCCGGGGTTTGTTGGAGAGGGTGCATCTGTTGCATGTAGTAGAGGAAAGGGACTAAACCATGGTTTGCGTGGGGGCTCTGCATCTGCTAAGCCGCCTCTTAGCCGGGGTTTGTTGGAGAGGGTGCATCTGTTGCATGTAGTAGAGGAAAGGGACTAAACCATGGTTTGCGTGGGGGCTCTGCACCTGCTAAGCCGCCTCTTAGCCGGGGTTTGTTGGAGAGGGTGCATCTGTTGCATGTAGTAGAGGAAAGGGACTAAACCATAGTTTGCATGGGGGCTCTGCTCCCATTAAACCATCTCTTAGCCGTGGTTTGTTGGAGAGGGGCTACTAAGCCATGGTTTGCATGGGGGTTGTGCGCCCGCTAAACTGCCTCTTAGCCGTGGTTTGTTGGAGAGGGTTTGTTGCCTCTTAGCCAGGGTCTGTTGCATGCATGCACAGGAAAGGGGCTAAACCATGGTTTGCTTTGGTGACTGGATGCATGGAGGCTCTGCTCCCATTAAACCTCCTCTTAGCTGGGATTTGTTGGAGAGGGGCTACTAAGCCATGGTTTGCATGGGGGCTGTGCACCCGCTAAGTTGCCTCTTAGCCGGGGTTTGTTGGAGAGGTTGCATCTGTTGCATGTAGTAGAGGAAAGGGGCTAAACCATGGTTTGCATGGGGGCTCTGCTCCCATTAAACCACCTCTTGGCTGGGGTTTGTTGGAGAGGGGCTACTAAGCCATGGTTTGCATGGGGGCTCTGCACCCACTAAGCCGCCTCTTAGCCAGGGTTTGGAGAGGGGCTGCATTCACAGGAAAGGGGCTAAACCATGGTTTGCATAGGGGCTCTGCACCCACTAAGCCGCCTCTTAGCCAGGGTTTGTTGGAGAGGGGCTAAGCCATGGTTTGCATAGGGGCTCTGCACCCACTAAGCCGTCTCTTAGCCAGGGTTTGTTGGAGAGGGGCTAAGCCATGATTTGCTTTGGTGACCGGGTGCATGGAGGCTCTGCTCCCATTAAACCGCCTCTTAGCCATGGTTTGTTGCAGAGGTGCATGTTGACGAAAAGAGAGCTAGCCAATGACAAGGAGTCCTCTACTTACAACCAGCAAAAGTCACAAATGGAGATCAGAGGTGACCCTGGGTCATTGCAAGCATCGTAGATCTACGCCAGTTGCCAAGGGACCCAAATTTGGATCGTGTAACTCTGGGGACGCTGCGGTCGTTAAGTGCAAGGAATGGTTATAAATCGAGGACTGCCTTTGGGGTTGCAAGCATGAGGATAAATCTTGGAGTCTGCAAAAACGCAATCCTTCGCTAATAAACCACCTTAATGGTGCCCAGTGTTTTAGAGAAGCGGCTTTCTTGCAGGGCAGACACAAAATCTGATTATAGCGCAGCTCAGGAAGCCAAGGCAGTTGTGGCCCTCCAGATGTGGCCCTTTACATCTGGCCGCACTTCTACAGAGCGCTTCTACAGAGCTTCTGCAGCTTTAAAACTGTCTGGACTTCAACTCCCAGAAGGCTCCAGCCAGAGAAAAGCTGGTGGGCTGAGATGCCCTCTAGAGGTCACAGCTGGGATTGTAGAAGGAAGTACTACTGCCTGTTCTACGGTGGCTGGTAGGGGACATTATTGTGGCTGAAAACAAAAATCAGCTGATCAGCCAAGCCATGCCTTGTTCCAATCAATCCATCAGAGCTGGAATAAGCAGGTATATACAAAAAGTATGAAGGCTATTGCTTAACGCATTGTAAGCCGCCCTGAGTCTCCAGAGAAGGGCGGCATATAAATCAAATTAAAAAAAAAAGAAAGAGAAAGAAAGAAAGAAAGAAAAGAAAGAAAGAAAGAAAGAAAGAAAGAAAGAGAAGCTGACTTTGTATAAAAATATACAAAAGAATGAGGGCTATTGCTTAATGCATTGTAAGCCGCCCTGAGTCTCCGGAAAAGGGCGGCATATAAATCGAACCAATCAATAAACAATAAATAAGGGAAAACATTAGTGATGATATTAAAGGGAATATAAGGAATATTAGGAATCATATTTATTTTTTTAATTTGATTTATATGCCGCCCTTCTCCGGAGACTCAGGGCGGCTTACAATGCGTTAAGCAATAGCCTTCATACTTTTGTATAATTTATACAAAGTCAGCTTATTGCCCCCACAAACTGGGTCCTCAATTTACCTACCTTAGAAAGGATGGAACGCTGAGTCAACCTTGAGCCTGGTAAGATTCGAACCTGCAGAAATTGCAGGCAGCTGTGTTAATAACAGGGTGCATTAAACCACTGTACTACCAAGTACACTGTAGTACACTGTACTACCAAGTACATATTATGTGAGATTTTAAATTTAAGGGGTTTAATATAGAGATGAGAGGAAAAATTGAATTTGGTTAAGATCAGAGGCTAAGATGAAGGGTAATATATTGGTTTTAAAAAAAAGAATATATATTATGGCAAAAAGAAAATATATAAATTGTAAATTTAACTGAAATGACTAAAAATTGTCTAAATTTGTGACCGGCCAATACTCTGTTCAGAAAAAATACATTGTATGTTTGTTTGTTTGTCTGTCTGTGTTAAAAAAAAAATTAAAAAAAAACTTTTATAAAAAAAGAAAGAAAGAAAGAAAGAAATCTGAGCAGGGTAATTTCATCCCTTGGGTTAGAATTTTAAGAAGGGTGAGAAAGAAAAGTTTTTTTTTTTTTAAAAAAGCCTTAATCTGTTTGCAGCAAACATTCCTAAGCAGGGCAAGGAATCGGGTGCCTGAAGTTTGATACGGCCTCTTGAGCCATCGTTTTGTGAAATAAGCCCGATCGATTTTAATGCACTGAAACTGGGAATCAAGACTGTGATCGATTAGGTGGAGTCTGCCTGGAGCATGGATCTCATTGCCCAACATCCCTTTTACACAGAGTTCCCATTCTATATAATGTGAGAACATGGCAGTGATTGTTAAAGCTGCTGCCAGGAAGAACAAGATCATGATTACAAGCTCTATGAAGATGATAAAAAAACTAATTAGGGTGATACTTGTATTATTAACCACAAGGAGTTCAGACTTGTTTGTTTTTATATCCTTATTTGTGGTCTGCTTTTCATTAAAAATATAATAATAATCCCAATCCCAAGGTTGAGAACAGATTTTGAAATAAATCTGTGGGTGTTGAAATAAATCACGGTTGAAAATCAATGTTGAATCCTTAGATGGGTCACCTTTAGCATGAATGATGGCCTTACAACGTCTTCCCATGGAGTGAACCAAGTCTTTTCGTTCTGCAGCTGCCATCATGTGAAACCAAGATTGAATGATGGCTTCTATGAACTGGGTTTAATTGCTGGGTCGCTTCTGACGAATAAGTTTCTTTAGTTAGCTCCATAGATTTTCCAATTGGGTGAAGGTCTGGGCTATTCCCAGGCCATTCCAGCAGTGGAATAGGATTATCTTGAAACTCCAAAAGAAAAAGTGGTGTTATTAGCCATCAAAACTCAAAAATACACTTTTCCCAAAAGGTTTCTACAGTTTTGGCCACTACCGTTAACTTTCTTTCCACTTTCCTACTCAGCTTTTGGCTTTATTTATCTTTCTCTTGTTCCATTACGACCCTGGAATCCTTTGCTATCAGATTTCACTGCCAGATCTCAAGAAGACAAGAGCGGGGAGTGTTTGTTTGCTAAATTCCTTAAATGCTTCCGCCATCCCCCATTTTTTGCAAGCATCCTGACCTGTGTGTTTCTCGACCTCGGCTACTTTCAAGATGGGTTGGACTTCGACTCCCAGAATTCCCCAGCCAACTTGAATTGACTCCCTAGAACGGTGTGTCTCCCGACCCCAGCAACTACGCACTTTCCCCACAAATATTCATTGTATGTTTTACAACACTAGGAGTGACAACCGCCTCTTCATGCGGGTGAAGAAGGAGAGTGCAAAAGTTGGCTTGAAACTCAACGTTAAGAAAACTAGAATCATGGCAATCAGACCTCTCAACTCCTGGAAAATAGATGGGGAAGAAATGGAGGTAGTGAGAGATTTTATTTTCCTGGTCTCCAAGATCACTGCAGATGGGGGCTGCAGCTAAGAAATTAAAAGACGTGTGCTCCTGGGGAGGAAAGCCATGGCAAATCTAGACCGCATACTAAAAAGCAGAGACATCAATCACCCTGCCAATAAAAGAGCGTATCGTCAAGGCTACTGATTTTCCCAGTTGCGATGGATGGCTGTGAAAGTTGGACCATAAGGAAGGCTGAGCGCCAAAGAATGGAGGCCTTTGAACTCTGGTGCTGGAGAAGACTCCTGCGAGTCCCTTGGACTGCAAGGCGATCCAACCGGTCGGTCCTGGAGGAGATCAACCCTGACTGCTCTTTAGAAGGCCAGATCCTGAAGATGGAACTCAAATCCTTTGGCCACCTAATGAGAAGGAAGGATTCCCTGGAGAAGAGCTATTTTTCAATTGATTTTAGCTTCCAAACCTTTTATCAGTTTTATTGCTCTCCTCCCATCCTGGCCAAGAAGACGCTCCCCCCCCCTCCCCACATGTTCCCGAGCTGATTGGGCAACCTGCTTGGGCAACCTGCAGTACGGGGCACCAGGTACGAAAAATCGAAGCCGCTGTTTCTTCATCAACTCGGCTCTGGAAGGCCCAATTGTGAGAAACAGAGGCAGATTTCGTCATCTCGGCGGTGATCAAAGCTTTTGCTTGCAGATAGGCAGATGGGCTGTCTATTTATTTATTTTATTATTTATTTATTTATTTTGCAAGCTTGCTTCCCTGGCCTTGGTGGCCGGCAGTGGTTTTAATCCTCAATATCCTTTCATCCTCAAAAGAAACGTTTTTCTACTTGCATTTTTTTTTACCTGCTTTCGAACTGCTGGGTTGGCAGAAGCTGGGACAAGTCACGGGAGCTCACCCCGTTACGCGGCACCAGGGATTCGAACCGCCGAACTGCCGACCTTTCGATCGACAAGCTTCAGCGTCTTAGCCCCTGAGCCACTGCATCCTTCTTATTTTGCACAAAATGCCAACGTACTGTTTTTGCCTCTTAGATCCGCGTTCTCGCTTGCCGTTTTGCTCTACCTGCTGATGAGAGAGGGATCTGCCGTCTCCTTTATCTCTCTGCCCAATCTGTTGTTTGCTTTTATTATTGTCACCCTCCCAATATATCACACCATGCCAGCCACGCCAGTGGTACCCTACCGATGGAACAAATGGCTATTGTTCCATCGCCTAGCCTGACACTTACGGAAGGAGCTTAAATGGATTAGCCCCGAGCAGTTGCACAACAGGCTCATACACACACATACACTTTTTTTTTTTAAATTAAAAAAAGGCCAAAAAAAAGGCTTTTTTTCGATTTGGAGCATTTCCAGATTTCAGCAGAACTGGTAGGACAAGAAACCCAGATGGAAATTCGCAGTCCTGTTTAGGACTCTGGCCTGGGGGGCTGTTGCAAAACAGATTTATTTTTTGGTGCAATTTGACAAAAGGAGAAGTAAGGAAGGGGGTTTTTTTGGTTTTTTTTGGGGAATATATGTTGTACATTTTTCTTTTAAAAACCTAAAAAAGAAATTCCGTGTCTATCTGAACAGAGTGTTGTCTGGGCGCAATTCATTTTGAGTAAACAAAACAACAATCACCATATTAAGTGATCTTAATAAAACATTATCGGTGTTAATCGCACGGGAATAATACAATTGGATTATCTGTCTCACAAAATGTTCGATACAAATGTTCATTCTCTTTTTTGAATTCTCTTTAGTTTGTAACCTCTGTTTCTATCCGTTAACCGTTGGTAAAATAAATCCCATGTTAAAAAAATATATTCTGTGTTTTTTTTTCCCCTTTTCTTTTATCTTAAGCGTCAATCTATCCATCTCAGCACATTCTAATTTTTTTTTAATTAATAAAAGGGAAGGTTAAAGGATTTAAGGACCAAGAAGAAGGAATTAAGGAGCACTTAGGACCACTGTAGCATCCTCGCGGTCATGCAATCAAAATTTAGACGCTTGGCGATCGATTCATATTTATGACGGTGTCCCAGGGTTACGTGATTCCCTTTTCCGGCGAACAAAGTCAATTAGGGAAGCCAGACTCACTTTTAACAAGAGTTTGACTTCTTTAACAGCTGCTGTGATTTGCTTAACAATGGCGGCAAGAAAGATTGTCCCAATGGGGGCGAACTCACTTAACCAATGTTTCACTTAGCGACAGAAATTTTTAGGCTCAGTTGTGGCTGTAATTCGAGGATTGCCTCATAGTCGTTTTTTTTCCTGGACTTGCCCAGGAGAAATGAGAAAAAGCTTCCCTTGTGATCGTGAGAAACCTCCTTGTCTCCTTCTATCCTTTTGCTCCTAACGAAGATCTCGTTTGTTTGTTTTTCCTGGAGTTTTATGTAACCGGGCTCTGAAATTCTGTACTCAAACTAATCTCCAATTAGAGCCGGGAGTCTTTCATGAGTTGCAGAGAAAGATTAACCGGCGGGGTGGAGGATCCTTTCCTACTTGTATAATCAGTGGGCGGTTGATCTTAATTGGGAAAGTTAATTTTTAATTGGGGGGACCGGATTTTTATTTTAGTCTTCCCCTATCGATTTGAAGATCTCAGAAGTAGTGCAAATGAAAGAGAGATTACGCCTCTCCAGGCAGAGAGAGAGATTCTAGAAATACAAGTTTGATACCTTTAGGAAAGAGGCTACAGATCAGAACTATCGGCCTGTCGTAATCCTTCCACTTCCACTGTATTTGTAAATATATATTTGTAAATCCATACATTGAGACACGCATTGTAAAACGTTGCAGCTCACATCCACGAGAATCTACCTGTCAAAAGGTGGACCGCAGGCAGCCAAAGTCCAAAATCGCTTCATCCGTGTTCGTTTCGTTTTTTTTTTCCAGGCACAGAAAATGAGAATAAATGTATTGCTTTTTTTTTTTTTTTTGGAGAGAGAGAAAAGAGTTCAAAATGCTTTGTATCGGGTTTGCACAATTGTTTGTGCCATTATATTGATCTTAGACTAACGGGGTGAGAAGGGACCTTGGGAAGTCTTGAAGGAATCAAGACAAAAAACCAAAAAAAGCTGAAATATTAGCCTATATGTTTCAGGTGCTTTTAAGATCGTGTATTTTGTTCAGCTCAGCTTCTGCGGGATTCCTAGCCAATATTCTTAGCAACATCTCTGGTGATTCTCTTAGCAACAACACAGAAATAGTTTCCTGTTCTGTTCTTGTGGGATGTGTCTTCAACTTCACCTGGGGATTTCCTTGTGGCCTCCTCTCCTCTTTTGGAATTGTCCTGAGTCAGTCATGTCAGGTTTGCTGAGTTTTTGTAGAATTTCGTTCCCCATTATGGCTCATTCCCAGGACTTTCGTGCCTAAGGACGAACCAGAACTCGCCGTCTCCCAGCGGTTGGCCCAAATCCACCCAGCAAAATCACTGCGGTTGTTAAACGAATCGTGCGGTCATTAAGCCAATCTGGCTTCTGCCCTTCCTTTACTTGTCTGGAAAGATCACAAATGCAGATCACAGGATGACCTTGAGACCTGCCAATGTCGTAACTACATGCTAGTTGCTGAGCGCCTGGATTTTGATCATGTGATTGCAGGGATTGCTGGGACAGTCATAAGTGCGAGGACAGGTTGTAAGTCACTTCTTTCATGGCTGGCTGGGGAATTCTGGGAATTGGATTGCCGGGACAGTCATAAGTGCGAGGACAGGTTGTAAGTCACTTCTTTCATGGCTGGCTGGGAGATTCTGGGAGTTGAAGCCCTCCCGTCTTAAAGTCGCCAGGGTTGAGAAACACTGCTTTAAAGTACAGATAGATACAGAGTTGGAAGGGACCTTGGAGGTCATTTAGTCCAACCCCCCGCCCAAGCAGGAGACCCTACACTATTTCCGACAGAGGGCAGTCCAGACTCTTCTTGAAAGCTTCCAAGGATGAAGCTCCCACAACTTCCGAAGGCAACTTCTGTTCCATGGGTTGTTCTCACTGGCAGAAAATTCCTCCTTATTTCTAGGTTGAATCTCTCCTTGTTCAGTTTCCATCCATTATTCCTTTGGGTGCTTTGGAAAATAGCTTGACCCCCTTCCTCCTCTCTGTGGCAGCCCCTCAAATATTGGAAGATGCTCTCCTGTCTCTCCTGGTCCTTCTCTTCACTAGACCAGCCATGCCCAGTTCCTGCAACCGTTCATCGTATGTTTTAGTCTCCGGTCCCCTCATCATCCTGGTTGCTCTTCTCTGCACTCTTTCTAGAGTCTCCACATCTTTTTTTATAGTGTGGTGACCAAAACTGGATGCAGAATTCTAGGTGTGGTCTTACTAAGGCTTTATAGAGTGGTGTTAGTACCTCCCTTGATCTGGATTGTATCCCTCTGTTAATGCAATTTAGGGTTGCTTTTTCGGCTACCAAGTGATGTTGGGCTACTCCAGAACTGGATGCAGAACAGTTCTGAGGTCCAGTCATTGGTGGGAAGAAATCTCCTGGGTCTCTGGCTGCCCACCCTGGAAACGGGATCTTGGAGTGGCGAGATTGGCAGTCAGATCCAGCAGGATTCCTCCTTACCCCCCCACAGGATTATTATGTGCCGCCTCAAATCCTCTTCGCTCAACTTTGGCAAGTTGAAGACGGGTGGACTTCAACTCCCAGAATTCCACACCGGCTGTGGAATTCTGGGAGTCGAAGTCCACCCATGTTCAACATGCCAAGGTTGAGAAATATTGCTCTAACATGTCAACACTCAGGTTATGTAAGAAGAGCTGGACAAAATGCAACCTGATCCACCATGCGGACTTGCCCAGCCAGAAGTTTTATTATGTTCTCCTTTTTTACTTCCAATTTCTTCCAATCGCCAAGCTGCCAACCTCTCCTCCTGCCTACCGAGCCCTGGGCATAACCCTGCCAGCTCTTCACCCCAGGGTGACATTTTTTTAAAAAAAATTGATTTATATGCCGCCCTTCTCCAGAGACTCAGGGCGGCTTACAATGCACTAAGCAATAGCCTTCATCCTTTTGTATATATTTTATACAAAGTCAGCTTATTGCCCCCACAAACTGGGTCCTCAATTTACCTACCTTAGAAAGGATGGAAGGCTGAGTCAACCTTGAGCCTGGGGAGATTCGAACTAGCAGTAATTGCAGGCAGCTGAATGTTAATAACAGGCTATTAGTCTGCTGCGCCACCAGGTTCATCCAAGCTGATCAAAGAAAAGTTCCTTGAGAGGTGGCAAAACACTTTTCTTCCTCTTGGCCCTATCATCTCATTGGGGCCTTCCTGACTGAGCGACAGATTTCTCCAAAATTCTTGCCGGGGATTATGGGAGCAGCAGTACCCGTTTCAAACATTAGGCAATGACCTAGCTCCCTGGGAACACGCTGGTGCTAGGAAGAGTGGAAGAGAGGAAAAAGAAGAAGGGGGATGACCAGGGACAAGGTGGAGGGGGTGATGTGGGCAGCATTAGAAGAGCTTGAAGGGTAGAGACAGATCTTCCTGGACAAGGTCCGTTTTTTCATCATCGGCGCTAGTGCTAGCACTGATGATGTTACCTAGATGGGTCATGAAAGGTTTGCAAGAAAGGAAGCAAGCTCAGAGAGCAGCAAGAACCCAACGATCCTCCTTCTCTTCTTTCTCCTTCTTATCCTCCTCCTCCTCCTCCTCTTTCCCTTTCCTCCTCCTCCTTTCTGCAACCCCCATTCCCTTCTAGCACTGATGATGTTACCTAAATGGGTCATGAGACGTCCGTGAGAAAATAAGCAAGCTCAGAGAGCAGCAAGAACTCAGCGATCCTCCTTCTCTCCTTTCTCCTTCTTATCCTCTTCCTCCTCCTCCTCCTCCTCCTCCTCCTCCTCCTCCTCTTTCCCTTTCCTTCTCCTCCTTTCTGCAACCCCCATTCCCTTCTAGCACTGATGATGTTACCTAAATGGGTCATGAAACGTTTGCAAAAAAAACAAGCAAGCTCGGAGAGCAGCAAGAACCCAACGATCCTCCTTTTCTTCTTTCTCCTTCTTATCCTCTTCCTCCTCCTCCTCCTCTTTCCCTTTCCTCCTCCTCCTTTCCGCAACCCCCATTCCCTTCTAGCACTGATGATGTTACCTAAATGGGTCATGAGACGTCCGTGAGAAAATAAGCAAGCTCAGAGAGCAGCAAGAACCCAGCCATCCTCCTTCTCTCCTTTCTCCTTCATATCCTCTTCCTCCTCCTCCTCCTCCTCTTTCCCTTTCCTTCTCCTCCTTTCTACAACCCCCATTCCCTTCTAGCACTGATGATGTTACCTAAATGGGTCATGAAATGTCTGCAAAAAACAACAACAACAACAACAAAAACAAGCTCAGAGAGCAGCAAGAACCCAACGATCCTCCTTCTCGTCTTTCTCCTCTTCCTCCTCCTCCTCCTCCTCCTCCTCCTCCTCCTCCTCTTTCTCTTTCCTTCTCCTCCTTTCTGCAACCCCCATTCCCTTCTAGCACTGATGATGTTACCTAAATGGGTCATGAAACGCCTGCAAGCAAACAAGCAAGCTTGGAGAGCCCCAAGCATCCAACAGTCCTCTTTCTCCTCCTTTTCTTCCTCCTCTTTCCCTTTCCTCCTCCTCTCTGCATCCCCCATTCCCTTCTAGCACTGATGATGTTACCTAAATGGGTCATGAAACGTCTTCAAGCAAACAAGCAAGCTCTGAGAGCACCAAGGACCCCATAGTTCCTCCCCTCCTCCTCGCACCGATGATACCTAGCTTGGGTCATGAAACCAAGGACGCCTGATGGAAGTGGAAGCTCCTCCTCCTCCTCCTCTTGCCCCCTCCCCTCCCAGCGAGGGAGGCGTTTCCCAGGATGGGAGGGGGGCGTGTCCTGCCCGCCCGCTGCCCCTGAAAGCCACTGGCACCGGTGCCCGGGGAGCGAGAAGCCAGCTGGCGCGGCAACCATGAGCGGGCACGTCGGTGACTTGAGCGCCAAGCAAGAGGCGGCGCTGGCCAAGGTGAGCGGAGCACCTGCCCTGCCTTCCCTTCCCTTCCCTTCTTCCCTTCCCTTCCCTGGCAGAGAAGAAGCCCCCAGACCACCCCCTTCGGGGTCCGCGCACGGAGAAAGCCCCTTTGCCTTGGCCAAACCAGGCGCGCAAAGGCGACTTTCTCTTTTACGCAAAAAAACTCCCAAAGGACTCCAGAGCCGCTCAGCCCCAGCCGGCACGGCGCCTCCGGGGGGGACTCCAGAGCCACTCAGCCCCAGCCGGCACGGCGCCCCATCTCCAAGCTGGGGGGGTCTCTTCCCATCTCCCAACCCCCTACCCTTCAAGCTGGGGGGCACCCTCGCCAGCGCCTTTGTGCAAAGCGCTTTGCGCAAAGCGCTCTCCGGGCAGCAGCGTTGCGCAGCTGGATCCTTTCGCTTGCAAGCTTCCACTCGCCTCTGCGCGGCGCCAGTGTAAGTACAGTAACTCGCGAAGGAAAGCGAACGCGTGTCCCGGGGTAACAGTAACAGTAACAGAGTTGGAAGGGACTTTGGAGGTCATTTAGTCCGACCTCCTGCTCACTGCAGGACGGGGATTCGAACCGCCGGACTGCCGACCTTTCTGATCGACAAGCTCAGCGTCTTGGCCACTGAGCCACCTAGTCAGGCAATAAGGGGGCAGGACCCCAATCTGAGTTGGGTCACCGGTGGCCAGAGGTTTATTCTCCCCAGGTTTTGGGGGTTTTGGCCCATCTGGAAAGAGTGGGGAGGGAAGATCCTACAGGGCAGTAACTCTTACTGGCCTCCCTTGCAGGGTTGTTGCTTTGAAGTGGGGGAGAGCGGGGGGAGGGGGCGGAGTGAAGAGGGATCATCCGGGTAGGTAAGGTAAGAGGCAGAGAAGCTCTCTTGGGGCTCCCTCTCAGGAGAGTGGTAAAAGCCCCATGGTTCTCAGCCGGTGCGGGTGATGGTCGTTGTAGTTGTTGGACGCCTCTCTAGCCGGTGGCGTGGCACAGGTCATTCACCCAGCGGGCAAGATCTTTGGGTTAAAGGTCTTTGGGTTCCAAGAGCAATTCCATCCTACAGCAGGAGCTACCGCCGTTTTTCCACCTCTCCAAAGTGTCAACGAAGCGCCCCCCCCCCTTAGAGAGGTATGTAAGAGATTACCGATTAACAGAGCTGGAAGGGACCTTGGAGGTCATCTAGTCCAACCCCCCGCCCAAGCAGGAGACCCTACACCCCTTCTGACAAATGGCAGCCAGTCTCTTCTTGAAAGCCTCCAGTGATGAAGCTCCCAGAACTTCGGAAGGCAACTTTTGTTCCATCGGTTGATTGTTCTCACTGTCAGGAAATTTCTCCCTTATTTCCAGGTTGAATCTCTCCTTGTTCTGTTTCCATCCTTTGTTCCTTGTCTGGCCTTCGGGTGCTTTGGAAAATAGCTTGACCCCCTCCTCTCTGTGGAAGCCCCTCAAATATTGGAAGACTGCTATCGTGTCTCCCCTGGTCCTTCTCTTCACCAGACTATTTACCTGATTCAGTGAGAAGGTTTGCCTGGATTCTCTCCAAATCTCTCCAAAAGGGGCCTTTCATTTTTAGCCAATAGAGGAAGACACTGTGTCTGGTTGCAAAATATTGCCGCCCCCCTACTCCGCTTGCAGGAACATGTTCATCCTTGTGCAGGCTTCACTTAATCATGCGTAAGGCAGGGTGGCAAACCGGGTGCTATAATATAGTATATTCTGTGTGCAGCGCAGCACAATCTCCCCTGTGAATTAAACATTCTTTTCCTTTAGAAAATTCTATCTATCTATCTATCTATCTATCTATCTATCTATCTATCTATCTATCTATCTATCTATATCATCTGTCTATCTATCTATCTGTCTGTCTGTCTGTCTGTCTGTCTGTCTATCTATCTATCTATCTATCTATCTATCTATCTATCTATCTATCATCTATCTATCTATCTATCTATCTATCTATCTATCTATCTATCTATATCTTTTTTTGGGTTTTTTAGTTAATTGGCCTTAAATGTAATACTTTTAATATTTTTTTAAATTTAAATTGTGATATTTGTATTGTGTTTTTACCTGGCTGTACACCGCCCCGAGTCCTTCGGGAGAGGGGCGGTATAGAAATAAAATTATCCTTATCCTTATCCTTATCCTTATCCTTATCCTTATCCTTATCCTTATCCTTATCCTTATCCTTATCTATCTATCTATCTATCTATCTATCTATCTATCTATCTATCTATCTATTTACCTACCTACCTACCTACCTACCTACCTACATACCTACATACCTGTCATCCATCTTTCTCTCTCTATCCATCCATCCATCCAACCTGCCTACCTACCTACCTATTTACCTATCTATCTTTCTATCTACCATGTTTCCCCGAAAATAAGACCCTGTCTTATCTTTTTTTGAACCCTGAAATAAGCGCTTGGCCTTATTGCCATGCGCTCAAAAGCCTGACTGGGCTTATTATCAGGGGATGTCTTATTTTGGGAAAAACAGGGTATCTATCTATCTATCTATCTATCTATCTATCTATCTATCTATCTATCTATCTATCTATCATCTATCTATCTATCATCTATCATATATGCGATATCTATCTATCTATCTATCTATCTATCTATCTATCTATCTATCATATATGCGATATTTATCTATCTATCTATCTATATCTATCTATCATCTATCTATCTATCTATCTATCTATCTATCTATCTATCTATCATCTATCTATCTATCATCTATCATATATGCGATATCTATCTATCTATCTATCTATCTATCTATCTATCTATCTATCTATCTATCTATCTATCCTCTATATCTATCTATCTATCTATCTATCTATCTATCTATCTATCTATCTATCTATCTATCATCTATCTATCTATCATCTATCATATATGCGATATCTATCTATCTATCTATCTATCTATCTATCTATCTATCTATCTATCATATATGCGATATTTATCTATCTATCTATATCTATCTATCTATCTATCTATCTATCTATCTATCTATCTATCTATCTATCCTCTATATCTATCTATCTATCTATCTATCTATCTATCTATCTATCTATCTATCTATCATCTATCTATCATCTATCATATATGCGATATTTATCTATCTATCTATCTATCTATCATATATGCGATATTTATCTATCTATCTATCTATATCTATCTATCATCTATCTATCTATCTATCTATCTATCTATCTATCTATCTATCTATCTATCTATCATATATGCGATATTTATCTATCTATCTATCATCTATCTATCTATCTATCATATATGCGATATTTATCTATCTATCTATCTATCTATCTATCTATCTATCTATCTATCTATCTATCATATATGCGATATTTATCTATCTATCTATCTATCTATCTATCTATCTATCTATCTATCTATCTATCTATCTATCTCCTGGATATTGTAGTCTCCATTGTTTCTATTGTGCCACAACCCTGAAACAATCTGCACAACTCTTCGTGATCCACAAAAATAGATTAACCACAGTTTAGCCTTGAAGGGTAAAAAAAAAAAAAAAAATCAGCTATGCTGAATCCAGATAACCCGGTTAATTAATTAGGGAATGCATGGCTCTTTCAGTCTGAATATGTGTTTTTTCTGGGAAATCTACCCTTATGGGTCTATTTTTAAAGTTTTGGATTAAAAACTGAACCTTTTGCCTGCCTACTTAAGGTTCTTCCAGCAGGCTGATCCATCTGTCTTGATGCTAAGGGGTTATAGTCCAATCACTTGCATGGCACCGGCCTCTCAGCTTTCATATTTGAAGGAATTACAATGAGATTTGTGCTAAAGCCCAGGAACTGGATTCAACTTATTCACTAAGTGCTAAGGCCAGAAGACACATGCCACAATGGTTAGAATAGAATAGAGTAGTGTAGAGTAGAGTAGAATAGAGTAGAGTGTAGTGTAGAGTAGAGTAGAATAGAGAAGAGTAGAGTAGAGTAGAGTAGAGTAGAGTAGAGTAGAGTAGAGTAGAGTAGAGTAGAGTAGAGTAGAGTAGAATTACAATTTAGAATAGAATAAGAATTTGGAGTGGGGTGGAGTGGAGTGGAATGGAATGGAATGGAATAGAATAGAATATAAAAAATGAATAGAATAGAATATAGAATAGAATAGAATATAGAAAATGAATAGAATATAGAAAATGAATAGAATAAAATATAGAATAGAATATAATAAAATAAAATATAGAATAGAATATAGAAAATGAATAGAATAGAATACAGAATAGAATAGAATAAAATATAGAAAATGAATAGAATAAAATATAGAATAGAATAAAATAAAATAGAATATAGAATATAATATAGAAAATGAATAGAATAGAATAAAAATTGGAGAATAGAATAGAATAGAATATAGAAAATGAATAGAGTAGAATATAGAATAAAATAAAATATAGAATAGAGAAGAGTAGTGTAGAGTAGAGTAGAGTAGAGTAGAGTAGTAGAGTAGAATTACAATTTAGAATAGAATAAGAATTTAGAGTGGAGTGGAGTGGAGTGGAGTGGAGTGAAGTTGAATGGAATGGAATGGAATGGAATGGAATGGAATGGAATAGAATAGAATAGAATAGAATAGAATAGAATAGAATAGAATAGAATAGAGAAAATGAATAGAATAAAAATAGAATAGAATATAATAAATTAAAATATAGAATAGAATATAGAAAATGAATAGAATAGAATAAAAATTGGAGAATAGAATATAATAGAATAGAATATAGAAAATGAATAGAGTAGAATATAGAATAAAATAAAATATAGAGTAGAGTAGAGTAGAGTAGAGTAGAGTAGAGTAGAGTAGAGTAGAGTAGAGTAGAGTAGGAGTTGGAAAGGACCTTGGAGGTCTTCTATTCCAACTCCCTGCTCAAACAGGAGAACCATTTTAGATAAGTGACTGTCTCTAGACTCTTCTTAAAAACCTTGAGTGTTGGCACACTCACAATTTCTGGCAATTAAAGGTGGTAAAATGGGGGGAAACTCCCTTAACAGCTCTCTTGGTTTCAGCGGTGGAAGTGTTGGGCTCAATTATAGTTGTAAGTCGAGAACTGCCTGTACAGGTGTATCACCTTCCTTTTGCCCGCAGGCACCTGCCATGCAGGAATTGGCATCCCTGCCCAGGGAATGCGGTTGCCCGGCCAACAGGGCAGAGAAAGTATTAGCTCTCCTGGGATTTGGAAACCAGAGCAACCACATCTACACACAAGTAGCATTAGCCTGTGTGATTTAAGTTCCCTGATCTGGTAATATACTTCAAAGAGTTGTAAGTCAAGGACTAGAATAGAATAGAGCCGGGAGGGACCTTGGAGGTCTTCTAGTCCAACCCCCTGCTTTGGCAGGAAACCCTACACCACTTCAGACAAATGGTGATCCAACATCTTCTTAAAAACTTCCAGTGTTGGAGCATTCACAACTTCTGGAGGCAAGGAGTTCCACTGGTTAATTGTTCTCACTGTCAGGAAATTTCTCCTTAGTTCTAAGTTGCTTCTCTCCTTGATGAGTTTCCACCCGTTGCTTCTTGTCCTACCCTCAGGTGCTTTGGAGAATAGCTTGACTCCCTCTTCTTTGGGGCAGCCCCTGAGATATTGGAAGACTGCTATCATATCACCCCTAATTCTTCTTTTCTTTAGACTAGCCAGACCCAAATCCTGCAGCCATTCTTCCTATGGTTAGAGTCTCCAGGCCTTTGATCATCTGAGTTGCTCTTCTCTGCACTTTTTCCAAAGTCTCAAATCTCTTTTTTTTTTGTAGTACGGTGACCAAAATTGGTTGCCGTATTCCAGGTGTGGCTGTACTAAGATTTGGTAACGGTTCCCCTTGCACACCTGTGCTAGTCGTTCCCAACTCTAGGGGGCGGTGCTCATCTCCGTTTCGAAGCCGAAGAGCCAGCGCTGTCCGAAGACGTCTCCGTGGTCATGTGGCCGGCGTGACTCAATGCCAAAGGTGCACGGAACGCTGTTCCCTTCCCATCAAAGGTGGTCCCTATTTTTCTACTTGCATTTTTTTTTACGTGCTTTCGAACTGCTAGGTTGGCAGAAGCTGGGACAAGTCACGGGAGCTCACCCCGTTACGCGGCGCTAGGGATTTGAACCGCTGAACTGCCGATCTCCTGAAAGCACGTAAAAAAATGCAAGTAGAAAAAAATAGGGACCACCTTTGGTGGGAAGGGAACAGCGTTCCGTGCGCCTTTGGCGTTGAGTCATGCCGGCCACATGACCACGGAGACGTCTTCGGACAGCGCTGGCTCTTCGGCTTCGAAACGGAGATGAGCACCGCCCCCTAGAGTCGGGAACGATGAGCACATATGTGCGAGGGGAATCATTACCTTTATGCTTTATTTTTTTTTAAAAAAAGGAAACGGATCTTTGCACGTCAAAATAAAAAGTAATCATTATTACTTTTTTTAAAAAAAAAAACATTCTTTTATTTCCCTTATTTTATGCATGGCTTCCAGAAGGAAAAGGGACATCCAGGCACGTTTTTAGTTTGCCTGAGTCCACGGGAAAGCCAGAAATCTGGATTCAATTCTTCGTGTTTGTGTCAAGAATTTAGTCCAGGTTGTTGACCTTTTCCATTCAGCCCGGGTCGATTAGAAAGGATGATTCTCGGCTGTTGCAACCTTTGCACTTTGGAGAGTCCTTTGCAAAATGATTTCTGCTGAGGTGGCCTGGTTTTATTTTCCCTGCCTGCTTTGCTCTCTTTCCAACAATTGTTCTTAACCAGAAGTGAATAATTCATTGCATCTCGGGGTGTCGGATTTATTAACGTATTAGATTGATCCCTGCTTTTCCACCAAGAACGCCAAAGGATAGAGGAATCCCTTCTTCCATTTTTCTTTCTTTCTTTCTTTCTTTCTTTCTTTCTTTCTTTCTTTCTTTCTTTCTTTCTTTCTTTCTTTCCTTCCTTCCTTCCTTCCTTCCTTCCTTCCTTCCTTCCTTCCTTCCTTCCTTCCTTCCTTCCTTTCTTTCTTTCTTTCTTTCTTTCTTTCTTTCTTTCTTTCTTTCTTTCAATGATCTGTGTTTCCTTATTGATCTAGTAAGCTTACATTTGTTTATAACTGAACCAATATATTTATAGGCACGCCGCATCGTCAGATTTTTACAACAGTCAGGAATTCAGTCACAATCTTGCTTACCAACACTTGAACCGGGGGTGAAATCTACTTACCGGTTTGGAAGTCACATGCAATTTTAGACCCCCCCCCACGCATGCGCAAACCCTCCTGTGCATGCGCAGAGGGTCAAAAACAGGTTACTGACGTCTGGGCAGGTGGGCGGAGCCTCACACTGCCGCCGCTACCAGTTCGCCAAACCACCCACCGTCACTGCTATCATTTCGCCCGAACCGGTGCGAACCGGTAGGATTTCACCCCTGACCTCAACCCTGCATCAAACAATACTTCAATTTTTTAACCTCGGTGAGTTAGCTGGGCTAAAAAAATAAAATAAAATAGGTAGGGCTTTGCTTTGCAAAAAAAAAAACAACAACCCAAAAAACAGGCATTTGAAATTAAAAAGTGCATTTAAAGGGGAGAAAAAGCTATTTCTTTTTAGGGATTGGTGCTTCTCTAGACCGTTTCTCTCTCTTGATCTGATTTTTTTTCTTTTAAATAGTTTTTATTGAATATAAATATTAAAAAAGACATACGTAACATATACACAACAAACATTTATACAACGTATACACAAAAAGAGTGTAATTTCTTCTTAAGCATTTTTTCAGAGTGACGTTCTACAATTCTACTTATAATATATTCCTTCACCTCTCTTTAATCTAATAATATTTTTTATTACATATATATGTATCAATCGGTAATATATCCCCTATATTTTTTGTATATTTCTGATTTTTATTTATTTATTTATTTATTTATTTATTAAATTTTTATACCGCCCCCTCTCCCGAAGGACTCAGGATCTTGTAATTCTTTGGTTAGAAGAAAGAGAAGAATCAGACTATTATAAAATATGGAATAATTGGTATAATTGATCTGATTTTTTTTTTTATTGGCAACCAAATTTGTTCCTCCTGGCATTCAGACACTCCCTTCTTCATGCACTTGCTTCTTAACTGTTTTCGTAATAAGGGGCACTAGAAGAGATGCGATAGTGATAATAGTGTTGCACCCAGAAGATTGCGACCTCGCAAAGATCTTATCACACAAGAGAAACCAAGAGCAAACTGAACTAGAATAACCTCATTGAACGTGAGATGATTTCCATAACCACCCTGGGTGTGATTAAATCGGATTAAGTGTATTTTGATAGCCAGGATCGCTCCCATGCCACAATCCCTGGGCTGCATTCACACGTGCGGCTTCAATTCACGAAGGATGGGTTCGCACGTTCACATATTCCTTCATGACTGCAGCGTCCAGTAGACCCAGTGGTTAGGTAGCGAAAGCACCAGGCTGATAACCAGGTGATGGGGAGTTCTAGTCCCGTCTTAGGCATGACAGTGGGTGACTCTGGAGAATCATCAGGCGATAACAGTAGCACCTAGATTTACATACCGCTCCATGCTGCTTTCCAGCCCTCTCTAAGCGGTTTACAGAGTCAGCCCCAACAATCTGGGTCCTCGTTTCACGGAAGGATGGAAGGCTGAGTGCAAACCTTGAGACGGTCAGGATCGAACGCCTGGCAGTCGGCAGAGTTAGCCTGCAATGCTGCATTCTAAGCCCTGGGAAGGAAGGAAATGAAATGGAAGGAAATGCAAAGGAAGGAAAGAAGGAAATGAAAAGGAAAGAAGAAAGGAAGGAGGGAGGGAGGGAGGGAGGGAGGGAAGGAAGGAAGGAAGGAAGGAAGGAAGGAAGGAAGGAAGGAAGGAAGGAAGGAAGGAAGGAAGGAAGGAAGGAAGGAAAACAGCAATAGCCCGCAATACTGCATTCTAAGCACTGGGAAGGAAGGAAATGAAATGGAAGGAAATGAAAAGGAAGGAAAGAAGGAAATGAAAAGGAAAGAAGAAAGGAAGGAGGGAGGGAGGGAGGGAGGGAGGGAGGGAGGGAAGGAAGGAAGGAAGGAAGGAAGGAAGGAAGGAAGGAAGGAAGGAAGGAAGGAAGGAAAACAGCAATAGCCCACAATACTGCATTCTAACCGCTGGGAAGGAAGGAAATGAAATGGAAGGAAATGAAAAGGAAGGAAAGAAGAAAATGAAAAGGAAAGAAGAAAGGAAGGAGGGAGGGAGGGAGGGAGGGAAGGAAGGAAGGAAGGAAGGAAGGAAGGAAGGAAGGAAGGAAGGAAGGAAGGAAGGAAGGAAAACAGCAATAGTCTGCAATACTGCATTCTAATCACAGGGAAGGTAGGAAATGAAATGGAAGGAAGGAAGGAAATGAAAAAAGAAGGAAGGAAGGAAGGAAGGAAGGAAGGAAGGAAGGAAGGAAGGAAGGAAGGAAGGAAGGAAAACAGCAATAGCCCTTAGACTTATATACCGCTTCACAGTGCTTTCCAGCCCTCTCTAAGCAGTTTACAGAGTCAGCCTCTCACCCCTAGCAAAAGGCATACATTGAAAAGTATGAAAAGCTTCCCAACTTCCCAGTTGCCGGCACTTTTCTTTGACTTTCTCTCCACTCTGAGTTATAAACGAATTATTATATGCCTTCAGAGGAAGGCAGGGTAAATCTGCCGAGTAAATCTTAAGTACTATTTTATTTCGACTGATTTCCATGAAAACATTACGTGTGGCTTGAGCAAGAAATCATAGGTTGCAACTTGCGTGTAAATCACACCCACGCCTGTTTTTTTTCCCTCTTCCCTTTTCTATAGTTCCGTGAGAATATTCAAGATATCTTATCATGTCTTCCAGCACAGGATGATTACTATTTGTTGAAATGGCTTCGAGGTAAGAAACAAATTTGCAGCGTGTCCGTAGGAAAGTGGATGTATTTTCCGTGGCCAAGAGAGTAGCTTCTATAAGGTTTTCATACCCTGTATCAGCTGCAGCGAGGAACAATGGGAACAAAATTAAATCCCTATGTTCAGATATTCATATTTAATATCCACCTGCAGAGGTAAGTAAGCATCAGATGCCAATGATTTAACTCCTTTTTTTAAAAAAAGAATTTACTAGGCATTTTAAGGTCCCAGAAGTTTTGCTAATTTGTATGTGGGTGTGCTAAATTAGGAAATACCAGTTGGCAAAGATTTGGATCCCTTTTTTTCCAAATTCTGCATTGCTAAATTGGTGTGCAATGATCAGACAAGGGCAGGGCAGGATCAGGTTCCCCCCAAATTGCAGCCCTTCCTCTAAGTCAGTGATGGCTAACCTTTTTGCCATCGTGTGCCAGGAGGGGGGGGGCGGGGAGGTTCGCACGCACGCATGCGTGCCCACACCCATAATTTTATGCACCCCGCCCTGCGCATGTGCACGCAACTCCGCTGCTCCTGGCACATGATGGCCCGTTAGGCCTGTTTTTCTTTCTCGCTTGGCTCCAGATCCTCTCTATGCATCTGGGGAGGGCAAAAACAGCCTCCCTCCACTCTCAGAGGCCCTCTGGAGACCTGAAAGGACCCATTTCCCAACTCCCGGTTGGACAGGAAGTGACGTTTTTTGCTGTCCCCAGCCTCCGGAGGCCTCTCTAAGAGTCTCTGGAGGCTGGGGACAGCAAAAAACGTCACTTCCTGTCCAACCGGAAGTTGGGAAATGGGCTGTTTCAGGCCTCTGGAGGGCCTCCGAGGGAGTGGGGAAGGCTGTTTTTGCCCTCCCCAGATGCATAGAGAGGATCTGGAGCCAGGTGAGAAAGAAAAATGAGCCTTCCGCACACCCCCAGGCCCTCCGGCGGCAGGAAACAGCTTGTTTCCCTACTTCTGGTGGGCCCAGAAAGCCCAAAAATCAGCTGGCTGTCGAGGATGACGTTTTATTCCTAACCATTGTTATTTTCTTTCAGCCCGGTGTTTTGACCTGCAGAAGTCAGAAGCCATGCTCAGGAAGGTAAGAAGCAACATGTTCGGCTTACTACAGCCTAGTAAAACAGGGACACCTGTTTTACTAGGCTGTGTTTGTACAGTAGCTTGGATCTGGGGGTTTTTTGGTCCCTGCACGTCAGTCTCCCACAACCAAGAAAGATACACTGAGATTCCTCGGAAACGTTTATTAAAAATCTCACTTTAGGCAGAAATCTTGCCAAACTACTTGCACCACAAAAAAATATACTGAGAACGCCAAGGGAGGAGCCGTCTTACCTCTCATCCTCCCACTCAAATTATCTAAACTTTTGCTGTCTTTGGCTCCTCTGGAATGCAACCGCTCCCTTCTGGGAATCCAGACTTCATTCCACACCACACTGCAATACATTGAACTATGCACTAAGCCAGGGGTCAAACTTGATTTTACTGAGGGCCACATCAGGGTTGTGTTTGACCTCGGGGGGGCCAGAGTGGCCGTGGCCAGGGTGGCCGTGGCCAGCTTGACGTCACTCATGTCGGGGGCAGGGGTGAAATCCTACCGGTTTGGACCGGTTCGGGCGAACCACTAGAGATTATTGGCATCAGTTCGCTGAACCAGTAGTAATCACCCCTCGTTGGCCCCACCCATGCCTGGTCGGTCGCCACACACTCTATTCTACTCTATTCTACTCTATTATTCTATTCTATTCTATTCTATTCTATTCTATTCTACTCTATTCTATTCTACTCTATTATTCTATTCTATTCTATTCTATTCTACTCTATTATTCTATTCTATTCTATTCTATTCTATTCTATTCTATTCTACTCTACTCTATTCTATTCTCTATTATTCTATTCTATTCTATTCTATTCTATTCTATTCTATTCTATTCTATTCTATTCTATTCTACTCTACTCTATTCTATTCTCTATTATTCTATTCTATTCTATTCTATTCTATTCTATTCTATTCTATTCTATTCTATTCTATTCTATTCTATTCTACTCTACTCTACTCTATTCTCTATTATTCTATTCTATTCTATTCTACTCTATTCTATTCTACTCTATTATTCTATTCTATTCTATTCTATTCTACTCTACTCTACTCTACTCTACTCTACTCAACTCTATTCTCTATTATTCTATTCTATTCTATTCTACTCTATTCTATTCTACTCTATTATTCTATTCTATTCTATTCTATTCTATTCTATTCTATTCTATTCTATTCTATTCTATTCTATTCTATTCTATTCTACTCTACTCTACTCTACTCTATTCTATTCTATTCTTTTTTTCAGTGCCATTGTAACTTCGAACGATCACTCATTCATTCTCCTCCCTTTTTGCTTGTTTCTTGGGAACAGCATGTACAGGTGCGCAAGTATATGGATTCTGACCACATTAAGGAATGGAAAGCCCCAGAGGTGAGTCTCAGGTGATCCCAGGTGATGCCGGTTCCTCCTCCCCCGTCTCTTGGCGTCCGTGGTGCACCATCTTGGTTGCCTCAAAAACCTGGGGCACAGCACAGAGGCAACATAGGCTGCTGGCAGTTCAAACCGCCTCTTTATTGTTCCAAATTTCCCCAAACGCTCCCACGTTTCTGGCAAGTCCCAGAGCAAAGTGATGACAACACACACCCAGCCCCTCAAGCAGCCTCTGGCTGCAAATAGTCCAGCCCAACGCTGTGAGCATCACGGCTGCCCAGCAAGAAATCCAGGAAGAATGCAAGGAATCCAGGAAAATTCAAACGTCGGCACGCAACGCTCCAGGAATTCAGTGTTTGTTCCCGACAAATGCCCCTCCAAACAGTGTCTCCTTAAGGCTCAGTCCCCAGGGGTGCCTTGTGAAGAGGGGCGGGGCACTCTCCACCCGAGTAGTCGGGTCAGTCTGCACTGTTCTCGCCTTCTCTCCACTCTCCGTGTTTGAGGATCAGGAGAGGGGGGGTTCTTGCTCATTGCCTGAGCTTTGTCTTTCGTGTCCACTGCTTTGCCTCTCCTGATCATCCTGCTGCCTCTTCCTCTCTGCCTACAAGCCGTCCCAATCCTGAAAGGCTGTGGCCAGTCTAGGCCTATTCCTCCCCATTTTTCTCCCAAGCCAACGAAGCCGCCCCCTCAATCTCCGTCGGCTCCAGTTCTGTCTCATCTTCCTCCGCCGATTCAGGCTCCGACGGGGGCATGACAGTGAGGGCGCCATCCTATAAACTGGGTCAGATGCCTTTCCAGCGTTGTTTGGCTAGGTCCGTCCCTTGGAGACTGGCCCGTCTCACCTGGCCATCTGCTTCTCGTTGCAGGTTATCCAGAAGTACATGGCTGGAGGCACCTGTGGCTTTGATCGGGATGGCTGCCCGGTTCGCTACGAGATCGTCGGGACCCTGGATCCCAAAGGGGTGCTCTTCTCGGCTTCGAAACAGGACCTGCTCAAATATAAATTCCAGGACTGCGAGTTTTTGCGGGAGATCTGCAACAATCAGACCAAAAAAGTAAGACAGGAGGGCCAGAGGCCATGACCCAGATGTTCTGATGTATTTTTTTTTTCAGGCCGTGGAATTTATTCGATGTAAAGTAAAATTGAATAAAAATCTTGGGGTTCTTGATCAAAAGGCACCTGAGGGCTAAAACAAATGAAGAACGGTTGCAGGAACTGGGTATGTCTAGTTTGATGGAAATAAGGACTAGGGGAGACATGAGAGCAGTCTTCCACTATCTCAGGGGCTGCCCCAAAGAAGAGGGAGTCAAGCTATTCTCCAAAGCACCTGAGGGCAGGACAAGAAGCAACGGGTGGAAACTAATCAAGGAGAGAAGCAACTTAGAACTAAGCAGAAATTTCCTGACGGTTAGAACAATTAACCAGTGGAACAGCTTGCCACCAGAAGTTGTGGGTGCTCCATCACTTTTTAAGAGGAGAATGGACAGTCATTTGTCCAGATGGCATAGGGACTCTTGCTTGAGCAGGGGGTTGGACTAGAAGATCTCTAAGATCCCTTCCTACTCTGTTATTCTTTCCAAAGCTTTAGGGATAAAAATGTGACTGCTGCTGTTCCTGTTCCATGTCTTTCATTTTTTTCCCCCCCCCCATCTCTCTTTCTTCCCTCTTCTTCTCTCCTTTTTCTTAAGCTGGGGAGAAGAATCGAGACGATCGTAATGATTTATGATTTTGAAGGACTCGGTTTGAAGCATTTTTGGAAGCCAGCTATTGATGTTTACATAGAGGTGAGATGGCCAGAGAGGTTTAAGTCTGGAATTCTGGGAGTTGAAGTCCACAAGTCTTAAACTTGCCAAGGTTGGAGACCCCTGTATTAAAGCATACTGTCTGAAGAATTGTGGGAGTTGAAGTCCACATATCTTAAAACAGTGTATCTCAACTTTGGCAACTCTTAAGTTGTGTGGACTTCAACTCCCACAATTCCTTGGCCAGCCATGCTGGATGGGAAATTCTGGGACTTGAAGTCCACATCCTAGAGTTACAAAGGTTGAGAAACACTCTTAAAACATTCTGGCTGGGGAATTCTGGGAGTTTCTGAAGTCCACAGCTCTTAAAACATTCTGACTGATGAATTCTGGGAGTTGAAGTCCACATATCTTAAAGCATTCTGGCTGGGGAATTCTGGGAGTTGAAGTCCACATATGTTAAAGCATTCTGGCTGGGGAATTCTGGGAGTCGAAGACCACATATCTTAAAACATTTTGGCTGGGGAATTCTGGGAGTTTTTGAAGTCCACATATCTTAAAACATTCTGGCTGGGGAATTCTGGGAGTTGAAGTCCACATAGCTTCAAGGGGCCAAGGGTTAGCAATGCTGTTTTATACCCTGAATGTCCCAATTCGGTTTAAGATGTGTTAGGATAAAATCATGATCTATCATACCTGTAAAGTATTGAAATTTAATTCTTTCTCTACCCTTCCAGCTTCTTGGCATGTTCGAAGACAACTTCCCCGAGAGCCTTAAACATTTATTTGTCATTAAAGGTGAGCCTCAGTCCTTCCTTGCTGGAACATGCATTTTGTTTGCAGAAAAAAGTGTCATTTTTCTCTCGACATAATCCTCCTTTGTTTCTCCTGCCCATCATACAGCTCCGAAACTGTTTCCCGTAGCTTACAACCTGGTGAAGCACATTCTGAGTGAAGATACCCGGAACAAGTTAATTGTCCTGGGAGGTAGGTTGCGTTATTGTTATTATTATTATCTCTTTTATTCATTAAACATGAAACTCTGTCAACTGAACATTTAAAAATGTATCACAAATATTATGTCAAAGCTTTCAAGTTGCTATGAGCAGGAGGGAGGGAAGAACTGATGGAGCTGATTGATTTCCCTAACTGAAGCTACATTCCACAGATGCTTTCTTACCGCAATCAGTAGGAGAGTGTTGGGTTTCACAGCCAGTCAGAGTGGTTAATTGGAGAATGCAATTTATGACATGGCCAGGGAGGAGGGGAGAGACAGGATCATAGGGGAATGTAAATCTACGTGGGATTAGTTCTAACTCCATCCGAATATTGCCGAAATGGTGCTCCTAATAAATGACTGTATGTATTTCTTTTGAAGTTTGGCTCGTGGCTCATGAATTAATTAGGGCATCTTTCGGAAACTTCACATATTATTAACTGGCACTGATGGTTGATACGGGTTGCTGCCAGCATCCTAGGTATCGACCAAGTATCTTCTTAAAATATGCGATGTTCCGAGTAGCACAGTTTTTTGCAGTTCCGCTGGTGTTATTGCAAGAAGTTGCAATTTCTTGATGTACTGTGTAAAAATTCTTGGACATGGTACCAAGTGCCCCAATGACAATGGGTATCACTGTCACATGTTTCATCCATAATCGGGTAGCTTTGATGGCCAGGTCGCGATATTTCATGGTTTTTTTTCTAGTTCTTTTTCTTCGACTCTGGCGTCTCCTGGTACAGCGATAGCAATAAATTGTACGCTTCGGTTTTTGATAACCGTGATATCTGGTGTGTTCCAAATGACGATCTGTCTGTATGTGAAAGTCCCACGAGATGATGATGATGATGATTGCACTTTGCTTGTTTAATTTCCTGTTTCTAACACACCAGTGAGAGTTGCATTTGCTTCCCCTTTTTTAGAGTTGGTCTGTATTAATTCATATTTGGCTTTAACTTTTTAAATTATATTAATAATGTTAGTTCCTAGTACAGTGTTTCTCAACCTTGGTAGCTTGAAGATGGGTGGACTTCAACTCCCAGAATCCCCCAGCCAGCGCTGCTGGCTGGGGGATTCTGGGAGTTGAAGTCCACCCATCTTCAAGCTTCCAAGGTTGAGAAACACTGTCCTAGTAGGTCATTTCTGTCTAAAACAATGCTCTAAACACGAATATTTAAAACCGAGTTAGTTCAGCTAAGATTACCATTGTCCCTTGATGCATTTCCAAACTCCACTGCTTGCATTTTTTAAAAATAAAAAAGGTTCAAAATGTTTTGGAGCTACTCGGCAACTCAAACCAAGCACCTTATGAAAAAGAGCATCATTTTTTTTTACTTTTTTTTTTTTTCCTAGCAAATTGGAAGGAAGACTTACAGAAATATATTGATCCCTCAGAGATCCCCATGGTATATGGGGGGACCCTCACGGATCCTGATGGAAACCCGAAATGTGAATCCAAGGTATGGAATATTTACCGGCCACTTAAAACCAGAAACGTTTGCAAAATCAGCCGCTGGCAGTTGGAAAAATGTGGCTGCTAAAAGTCACCATTCACAGAATGAATGAATGGATGGATGGATGGATGGATGGATGGATGAAACTCAAATCCTTTGGCCGCCTAATGAGAAGGAAGGACTTGTTGGAGAAGAGCCTAATGCTGGGAACGATGGAGGGCAAAAGAAGAAGGGGACGATGGCAGAGAAGGAGGTGGCTGGATGGAGTCACTGAAGCAGTTGGCGTGAGCTTCAATGGACTCCAGAGGATGGTAGAGGACAGGAAGGCCTGGAGGAACGTAATCCATGGGGTCGCAATGGGTCGGACAGAACTTCACAACTAATAACAACAAAAATGGGTGGACTTCAACTCCCAGAATACTTGGTTGGGGAATTCTGGGCGTTGAAGTCTGCACATCTTAAAGATGCCAAGGTTGTAAAATACGGAGGTTATATTTTCTGGTGGCTCCTGATCCGTTTCACAGATACGTTCCGTGTTCTAGATATGCCTCGGCGGTGACGTCCCCAAAAAATACTACGTGCGAGATCAGCTGAAGCAACAGTACGAGCATTCGATAATGGTGAACCGGGGTTCTTCCCAGCAGCTGGAGTACGAGATCCTTTTTCCGAACTGCGTCTTGAGGTAGGTCAAGGGGGAACTCGGCAGCATGGGGAAGAAGGGGAAGGAGGAGTTAGGGGCCTTCAAAGAATTTGGTGAGATGGACATGAGGGTCTTCTTGTATCTCAGCGTCTTACCCTTCACACCTGCCAGGTAGGCTGGCAGAGAAGGGGCAGGTCAGGGGCATCCAGGGAACTCCAGGGCCGGCCAGAATAGAATAAGAATTTAGAATAGAATAAGAATTTAGAATAGAGTAGAGTAGAAATAGAATGGAATGGAATGGAATGGAATAGAATAGAATAGAATAGAATAGAATAGAATAGAATAGAATAGAATAGAATAGAATAGAATAGAATAGAATAGAATAGAATAGAATAAGAATTTAGAGTAGAGTAGAATAAAAATAGAATAAAATAGAAATAGAAATAGAATAGAATAGAACAGAATAAGAATTTAGAATGGAATGGAATAGAAATGGAATGGAATGGAATGGAATAGAATAAGAATTTAGAATAGAATAAGAATTTAGAGTAGAGTAGAATAGAAATAGAATAAAATAGAAATAGAATAGAATAGAATAAGAATTTAAAATAGAGTAGAATAGAATAGAAATAGAATAGAAATAGAAGTAGAAGTAGAAGTAGAAGTAGAAATAGAATAGAATAGAATAGAATAGAATAGAATAGAATAGAATAGAATAGAAGTAGAAGTAGAAATAGAGTAGAATAGAATAGAATAGAATAGAATAGAATAGAATAGAATAGAATAGAATAGAAGTAGAAGTAGAAATAGAGTAGAATAGAGTAGAATAGAATAGAATAGAATAGAGTAGAGTAGAGTAGAGTAGAGTAGAATAGAATAGAATAGAATAGAATAGAATAGAATAGAATAGAATAGAATAGAAGTAGAAGTAGAAATAGAGTAGAATAGAATAGAATAGAATAGAATAGAATAGAAGTAGAAGTAGAAATAGAGTAGAATAGAGTAGAATAGAATAGAATAGAATAGGAATAGAGTAGAGTAGAGTAGAGTAGAGTAGAATAGAATAGAATAGAATAGAAGTAGAAGTAGAAATAGAGTAGAATAGAATAGAATAGAATAGAATAGAATAGAAGTAGAAGTAGAAATAGAGTAGAATAGAGTAGAATAGAATAGAATAGAATAGAATAGAATAGAATAGAATAGAATAGAATGGAATGGAATGGAATAGAATAGAATAGAATAGAATAGAATAGAATAGAATAGAATAGAATAGAATAGAATAGGAATTTAGAATAGAATAGAGTAGAGTAGAGTAGAATAGAATAGCGTAGCATAGCATAGCATAGAATAAAAAAATAGAATAGAACAGAACAGGGAATGGAATGAAATAGAAACAGAAATAGATATACTAGAAACAGAAAGAAATAGAAATAGAATAAGAGAGTTGGAAGGGACCTCGGAGGTCTTCTAGTCCAACCTCCTGCTCAGACAGGAAACCCTCTACAATCCCAGACCAATGATTATCCGATCTCTTCTTCTGATTGATTTGTCTTCTGCTGCTGCAAATCGAAGGTGGCAGTTCATGTCTGACGGGGCCGATATAGGCTTTGGCGTCTACCTGAAGACCAAGGTGGGGTCCCGCCAGCACGCCGGGGAGATGACTGAGGTGTACCCCAACCAGCGCTACAACGCACACCTGGTCCCTGAAGACGGTAGCCTCACCTGCCCAGACGCCGGAATCTGTGAGTCGCCTCTGCCCCCGCACCTGATGCTTTCCCTGGGAGATGTTTTAGGTAGAAAGAATTTGGTGGCTTCCAAAGGTTCTGCTCGGTTATTAGATCTTGGAAGGCGCCAGCTCTGAAGGATGTTGGAAACCTAGAATAATAGCTTTGGGAGGGGACCTTGGAGGTCATCAAGTCCAGCCCCCTGCTCGAGCAGGAGACCCTTCACCATGGTGAACCAACGGCTGTCCAAACTCTTCTTAAAAACCTCCAGTGATGGAGCACCCACAACGTCCGGTGGCAAGCAGTTCCACTGGTTAATTGTTCTAACTGTCAGGAAATTTCTCCTTAGTTCTAAGCTGCTTCTCTCCTTGATTAGTTTCCATCCATTTTTATTTTTTTTTGGCCTGCCTTCGGATGCTTTGGAGAATAGCTTGACTTCTTCTTCTTTGGGGCAGCCCCTCAAATATTGGAAGATGCTATCCTGTCTCCCCTTGTCCTTCTCTTCACTAGATTAGCCATGCCCAGTTCCTGCAACCGTTCATTGTATGTTTTATTCTCCAGGCCTTTAATCATCTTAGTTGCTCTTCTCTGCGCTCTTTCTAGAGTCTCAACATCTATTTTTTTTATCATGCGCGACCAAAACTGGATGCCGTATTCCAGGTGGGATCCTTGCCTGACGGTCTCTTTTTCTTCTGCCCCCACCCCACCCCAGATGTCCTCCGCTTCGACAATACTTACAGCTACCTCCACGCCAAGAAAATCAGTTACACGGTGGAGGTTTTACTCCCGGATAAGAAATCGGAAGAGAAGTTCCAGGAGTTGGAAGGACAGACCCAGAAAATGGAGAACAACCACGCGTGATGAAGATGGCATCTTCGGCGGGCCTCACCCCTGTTCTCCCAGCCACCTGGGGGTGGAGGGTGGGGGTGGGTGGGAGAGGTGGGCATCCTCCAAGGTCTTCTTTGGGGGCGGAAGGTCGGACGGTCAGGGAGCTTCAGGACTTCCAACGATGTTGGCAGCGGACGGAGAATCGGTCCCTTGGACCCCAGAGTTTTATAGAAAGGGGTCCCCGTGGCCCCCAGCGCCAATCGGTTCAGAACATAGACAGTGGTGGGATTCAACCGGTGTTAACAACCGGTTCGCTGAGCGCGCACTTCACTCGCACACTGTTTGAAAACAGCTCTAAAACGTACCTTCTACTTCAGCCCCTCTGGTGAAGTAGAATTCAGTAGAATGGTGCAGCCAGCTCCAGAATTGTCTCATGGAGAGGTGGTATTCAGCCGATTCGGACTGGTTCGGACTGTATTCAGCCGGTTCGGGCTAGTTCTGGTGAATCTGTAGCGGAAATTTTGAGTAGTTTGGAGAACCGGTAAATGCCACCTCTGGCTGGCCCCAGCCTCGCCCCTTCCAGGAGTCCCCAAATGCACCCCATTTTGGCTCCCAGGTAACTGCAGGGAGGCAAAATGGGGCATGGGGGTGTATGCGGTGCGCCCCCCCCTCCCGCAGTCCGTTTTTGCTCCCAGGGGGCTGCAGGGAGGCCTAGCTTGATCTATTATCTATTATCTAGCTAGATCTATTCGCTGCCTCCCAGCCTCCCAAGTGATTGGCAGGGTCTTATTTTGTTGCCCTGCACAGGAGAACGGAGCTGGAAAGCAGGTTAATGGGGTGGGGAGGGAATGGGGATTTTGCAGTATCCTTCCCCCAGGAGTGGGGATTTTGCAGTATCCTTCCCCAAGAGTGGGGTGGGAATGGGGATTTTGCAGTATCCTTCCCCCCAGAAGTGGGGAGGGAATGGGGATTTTGCAGTATCCGTCCCCCCCAGAAGTGGGGAGGGAATGGGGATTTTGCAGTATCCTTCCCCCCCAGAAGTGGGGAGAGAATGGGGATTTTGCAGTATCCTTCCCCCCCCAGAAGTGAGGAGGGAATGGGGATTTTACAGTATCCGTCCCCCAGGAGTGGGGAGGGAATGGGGATTTTGCAGTATCCTTCCCCTGCCACGCCCACCAAGCCACGCCCGCAGAACCGGTAGTTAAAAAAATTTGAATCTCACCACTGGTCTCATGCAATTTGAATAAAAAGAGTAACCTCCTGACAGTGGTGGGATCCTACCGGTTTAACAACGTTCGCTGAGTTTGCAGAAAACCGAACTCCCGCGTTGCTGAGAGCAAGGAAACCAGCTGAGGAGCGGCATTCCACTCTGCCACCCCCATCAGCTGGGCTTCGGAAGCAGAAATATAGGTAAGTATAACGTAGGGGCGAGCCGGCGAGGCCACTTCAACGAAAGAGAGAACCAGTACGTTCACGGCTGCAAATCGGAGCAAACGGTTCTCCCGAACCGGTCCGAACCGGTAGAATCCCATCACTGCCTCCTGACCACCTTTGGAAAAAGGGCGGTGCTTGCACAAATTTCTCCAGGCTTAATTTTCTGCAGGATGGAGCCTCCCCTTTTCCCCAAAATAATGCCATTCTTACAGAGCAGGAATTAAAAGAAAAGAAAGATTAAAAAACCCAGGAACATTTTTTTAAAAAAATCCCAACCTGAATATATTTGGGACTGCGTGTGAACTGTATACGGTGTATCTGGATGTATGTCTGGTCTGTAGGACAAATACAAGCCTTTTATACTTCACTATCTCTGCCCAAATTCACAACTGTACAGGAAAAGATAATTTAATTTAAAAAGAAAAAAATCAACGGAACTAATAAACGGCGGGCGAATTGGTCTCAGTCTGTCTTGCGCTGCAGAGGATTTTGAAACGGCTTGTCCTCTCTAATTTTTTTGTTCCTTTGTTTGCACCATCGTCTCACATTTTTGTGCACAAGTCACTTGCTTTGATTTATTAGTCATTATTATTTAATTAGAATAAGTTATAGTTATAATGGTGTTTGTTAACTATGGTAATGGATTCTCCAATGAATTAAAAGCTAATTTAATTAATCCGTGGAATGGCTTGCCTCGGAGCATTTTAAGAAGAGACTGGAGAGCCATTTGTCCAGAATTGTATAGGATCTCTTACTTAAAAAACATACAATATAAACATTAAAATACGTTTAAAACAGAATTAAATCCAAAATGGCTCCCCAATTTAAAACGCCTTACCCATGCCCCTATAAATAAGACGAATTTAAAATTTAAAAATTTAAAATTTCCACATTTAAAAAGGGGGAAGATTTAGGCCAGGCCAGCTTGATAAAATAGAAAAGTCTTAAGCGCGCGGCGGAAGGTGCGCAGATCCGGGATCCTTTCCTTTCCTTTTTCCTCTCCTCTCCTCCCCTTTTTCCTCCTTTCCTTCCCTTTTCCTCCTTTCCTTTCCCTTTTCCTCCTTTCTTTCCCTTCCCTTCCCTTCCCTTCCCTTCCCTTCCCTTCCCTTCCCTTCCCTTCCCTTCCCTTCCCTTTCTTTTCATTCCTTTCCTTTCCTTTCCTTCCTTCCCTTCCTTCCCTTCCCTTCCCTTCCCTTCCTTTCCCTTTCTTTCCTCTCCTCTCCTTTCCTTTATCCTTTCCTCTCCTTTCCTTTTTCCTCCCCTCCCCTCCCCTTTTTCCTCCTTTCCTTTCCTTCCCTTTTCCTCCTTTCTTTTCCTTCCCTTCCCTTCCCTTCCCTTCCCTTTTCTTTCCTTCCTTGCCTTGCCTTCCTTTCCCGTTCCTTTCCTTTCCCTTCCGTTCTCTCCCTTCCCCTTCCCCTTTCCTTTCTTTTCCTTTCTCATTTATCTCCTTCTCTTTCTCTTCCCTCCCTTCTCCTCTCGTTTCCTCTTTTTTCCCTCTCCTTCCTTCCTTCCTTCCTTCCTTCCTTCCTTCCTTCCTTCCTTCCTTTCCTTCTTCTGCCTCCCTCCCTCCCTGCATCTTTCCTGCTCCAAGCCTTAAACCCAATTTTTTTCCTACCGTGTCTTCATTGCAAGCAGCGGCTATAACGACGTTGCCCGACATGGGCTGCAGATGCCCTGAACACCACAAGGGGGCAGCAAAGAGGTCCTGAAAACATCTAGCGATCCTTTGAATTCTACAGTCCTGAAAGAAAACAACAAAAGGGAATTTGATTGGTTACTAATGCAGGGAGCTGGAAAAAAACACAAAAAGGGACAGGACACTTTTCATTTACTGTATTTTATTTATTTAAATGTATTAGCCTTCAACTCCAGCAGACTCCGCAGCCTACAAAACTAGAAAAAAAAAAAGGAGCTAAAAGCATTGTCAGACCATTTGCAGCATGACTACTATTAGGAGACAACTCAGGAGCAAAACACAGCGCACAGAGATTTAAGACATTGAACAGTGGTTTATATACAAGACATATACAGAAATATTCGTGGTTGGCAAATACCTGACAAGCAATCCATCGTCTTCTTAACTCTACACGGAGAACTCAGCAATGAATACCGGACACAAGGAGAGAGAATACGCCCTCTCCTGGCTGAAATTTATAAACACCTCTTAAAGGGGTAAAAGACTTGTGTGGACCCCGTCAGAGTCTTAGAAGAGGTTACACCAATGCTGATTCATTCTCATTGCATCAGCCTTACATTTCATCAGGTTTACAGTTGCATTAGCCTTACGTTGGCTGGCCAGCTTTAAATCATCATTACCCTGACAAGCATCAAATCCGACAGCCCGGACGAATGTGATTTCCCCTGTCATGCGAAGCCCCTCTTTACTGAAGCTTGTTAAATAAACTGAAACTGATTGGATTCACATAGGGTACAAAAGTGTAAACTCCGGTTTACAAACCCCGAAGTTCCATTCACAGGACACGCAAAGCCTGAATCAAATGCCGTGGCCCATCTCATTTTATGAACCCGTAGGTCGAGTCTAATCGTGGCTTTCCCAACAATGCAAATGTTTTAATCAAAGAGAAAATTCATTGTGTTGTTTTTTTTTTTCTGTGAAAACTACCTCTGTCCATTTAGTAGCATCTTTGCTCTTTAATTTATTAATTTATTTGTTTTTAAATTTGATTTATATGCCACCCTTCTCCGGAGACTCAGGGCGGCTTACAATGCGCTAAGCAATAGCCTTCATACTTTTGTATATTTTTACAAAGTCAGCTTATTGCCCCCGCAAACTGGGTCCTCAATTTACCTACCTTAGAAAGGATGGAAGGCTGAGTCAACCTTGAGCCTGGCGAGATTCGAACCTGCAGTAACTGCAGGCAGCTGGTCTTAATAACAGGGTGCTTTAGACCATTGTACTACCAAGGCTTTTGCAAGTTTGGTTAGTGTCCTGTTTCCTTTTTTTCCCCTAGGTATTGCAAAAATTACTGCAGGGCTACATTATTATTCATTATTTGATTGATTAAATTTATTTGCCGTTCATCTCGTTTCAAATTCACTCTGGGCTGCTAACAGCATTAAAAGCGTTTAAAATCATTTAAAAAACAACAACAACAACAACCAAAGGGAGACGTTTGAATTGTATAAGCTGAAAGAGTGAAAATGCTTATTTTGCGTCATTATTTTTCCAAGCAGAAATCAAACGGGGGCTTTAGAAACAGTTGGCTGGCTTTGACAACAAGGATTTAAAAATAAACATCACGAGGAAACCAAGCAGAGCTCGAGAGTCGGAAAACCTGTGAAACGGGTTCAATTCGTGCCAGCTGGTCACTGCAAAGCAAACGGCAACAGCTATGGGGTTGACGTACCCGAAAATCTGGCGTGATTTTACAATGCTTTTGATGATTGTGTGCCATTAAAAGCACCCGACGGGCAGGACAAGAAACAACGGATGGAAACTAATGAAGGAGAGAAGCAACCTGGAACTGAGGAGAAACCTCCTAACAGTGAGGACCATTAGCCAGTGGAACAGCTGGCCACCAGAAGTTGTGGGTGCTTCAACACTGGAGGCTTTTAAGAAGAAACTGGACTGAAATGGTATAGGGCAGTGTTGGCGAACTTTTTCGGCACAGAGTGCCGAAACGGGAATGCGCCCACACTCGACAGGGGAGCACTGGAAACCGGAAGAACATACACCAGGAAGCTGAGTTTCTGGTTTCTGGCATGTGCATTTGCACTTCCGGTTTCTGGCACGCATGTGTGTGCGAAGACCAACTGGCCAGCGTGCACCGTAAACCAGAAGCTCAGCTTCCCGGAGTGCGCATGCATGTCAGGGATCTGCTCTTCCGGTTTCCAGCGCTCCTGCGCACGTGAAGACCAGCTGGCCAGAACCCGGAAGAGCAACGGGCGATGGCTGGCGTGCCCAGAGAGATGACTCTGCGTGCCACTTCCATCATACATGCCATAGGTTCACCATCATGGGTATAGGGTCTGTTGTTTTAAGTATGGGGTCGCTTAAGTATGGGGTTGGCAAGAACGGGTCTGCAACCTTAAACACTCAAAGAGCCATTCAGACCCGTTTCCCACAGAAAAGAAAACACCGGGAGCCACAAAAACCCTTCCCGTGCCTGACGATTTCTTCAGCGGCCACAAAACTAGCCTATATAGTTGAATTAAACATTCCGTTTTCTTCTGAAACTTTTCTTTTCTTGGATTTATCTTGGGGGTTGAAAAGCTCAATAAATCGTGTGCTGGTGGGTGTCGCACATTGGCGGTTGTGACGCATATTTTGAGTGACGGAGCCGCAGCAGAGGGGTGAAAGAGCCACATGCGGCTCCAGAGCCGCAGGTTGCTGACCTCTGGACTAGAAGATCTCCAAGTCCCTTCCAATCCTGTTATGTCCTATGTTCTATGCTGGTCTAGGAATCGTGGTCTGCTTGGAATCATAGCTTCCATAAATCTTTCTAACCATCTTCCTTTATTTTCAAAGGAAGCCAAGTTATGGGCCAAATGCGACAACCAAGATTGTCTCAACAAATCTCCCAACCGGATCCAAGAATAGATATGAAGCTCAAAGCTTCTATTTCCGGCTTTCTTTCTCCTAACTAACATCTCTGCAGCAACTAAACTTCCCTTGTGTGGAACTGCCCAGATTCCACACAAGGGGAAATCTTCAAACCAGGATGAGAAGGCGTCGCTTGGCTGCCATCTAGTGGTTTGAACTGGATTTATTTATTTTATTTATTTATTTACAAATGTTTATATGCCACCCTTCTCCCAAAGGACTCAGGGCGACGAACACAAGTTAAAAACATACAATAATGAAGGAAAATCCTAATTAGAAAACCAATTAAAACAGGGACAAATAAATAATAAAACCCAAGAATCAGAATCAGCCCGTTTGTTGAAACAGCCAAGTCTTTAGGCCTCGACGGAAGGATTCCCTGCCTATTTGATTTTTTTTTTTAAAAAAAAAGACACTCATGAATTTGGTTCCAGCTTTCAGTTGACATTGAAAATGAGAAAGGTCCTAAGTCACTTTTTCCAGTAAGTTTGAAGGGTTACTAAATGAACTGTTGTAAGTTGAGGACTACCCTGTATTCTCATTTCCCAATATGCTACAAATATGCTTCTTTGGGACACAATGAAGGAACCTCCTTTCTCACCTTTGGCTCTTAGCTGCTCCCCCAAACCTTGCTGACTGGCTTCACCAAGCACACTAAGCCTGAAACAGATCCTGCCCATGGCCTCTGTCCACTGAAGGTGCCCTGACTGGGCAACTCTTGTTACGGTACAGCGTCCACCGGCCTGAGCCTCTAACCTGGGACATTCCCACCCGCTGCTTCATCCTGGGATTTTCTGGCTGGGCTAGCCCGCTTCCTGTAGGGACCGGTAGTGGCAGGTTGGATGGCCCAGTGGGAAGGTGTGCTGTCCTGGCCAGGTCTATGACAACTCACCAAGAGCAACTTGCTAAGGTCAACTCACCATGGCCAACTCACATGGCCAACTCGCCATGGCCAACTCACCATGGCCAATTCACATGGCCAACTCGCCATGGCCAAATCATATAGCCAACTCACCATGGCCAACTCCCCATGGCCAACTCACCATGGCCAACTCACCATGGCCAAATCACATGGCCAACTCACCATGGCCAATTCACCATGGCCAAATCATATAGCCAACTCACCATGGCCAACTCACCATGGCCAACTCACCATGGCCAACTCACCATGGCCAAATCATATACCAACTCACCATGGCCAACTCACCATGGCCAAATCACATGGCCAACTCACCATGGCCAAATCACATGGCCAACTCACCATGGCCAAATCACATGGCCAACTCCCCATGGCCAACTCCCCATGGCCAATTCACCATTGCCAACTCACCATAGCCAACTCGCCATGGCCAACTCACACGGCCAACTTGCCATGACCAACTCACATGGCCAACTCGCTGTGGCCAACTTGTCATGACCAACTCGCCACATGACAAGAGTTACACTAATATCGAAGAACTATAGAATAACTTTATTGTCACTTTGAATTGCAACTCATTGGCATACATTAAAATGAAATTTTCTTGCATAGAATCTCAGAGGGTCTCCACCTTCAATATACACTACCTAACCATGACAGAATAAATAAATGCAAAAGTATGCATACCCACATATATTATACAACGGAAACAACACAGTCTCTCCAGTTCAGATGTACACATGTACCTGGTGAGAAAAACGAATCTTGCCAGCTTGCCAGATGGATGGCCTAGGGAACAAAACTAATAGAGTAGAATCACGAAAGGAAGGGTGCCAAAGGAGAGACCAAACAAAATACGAATGAGAATGAGAATGAGAATGAGAATGAGAATGAGAATGATAATAATAATAATAATAATAATAATAATAATAATAATAATAATAATAATAATTGGATTTGAGTACAGCAAAAACCCACTGGGAACATCAGGTTGAGAGAATGAGAAACTCAAGATCTTCTGGGACTTTAGGATTCAGACTGACAGGCACTTGGTCCACAACACACCTGACATAACAATAGTTGAAAAGAAAAAAGTATGGTTCATTGACATTGAAATACCTGGTGATGCACGAATTGAAGATAAGCAGCAAGAAAAAATCACAAAGTACCGGGACTTGCAAATCGAAGTTGAGCGACTGTGGAAAAAGAAATCGTGTGTTGTCCCGATTGTAATTGGAGCCCTCGGAGCAATACCCAAAGGGCTACCCCGCTATTTAGAAATCCTAAATTTGCCGGACTTGAACATTTTGACTCTACAAAAAACCACCTTACTCGGAACAGCTTACATCCTCTGACCCTACCTTAACAGTTCCTAGGTCCTTGGTTAGGACTCGAGCTGCTGAGCTATTAACCAGCCTCAAAGGCTGTGGATCTCACTAAAGATTAACCAATAATAATAATAATAATACCTCGCTATTTAGAAATTCTAAATTTGCCGGACTTGAACATTTTGACTCTACAAAAAACCACCTTACTCGGAACAGCTTACATCCTCCGACGATACCTTAACAGTTCCTAGGTCCTTGGTTAGGACTCGAGCTGCTGAGCTATTAACCAACCTCAAAGGCTGTGAATCTCACTAAAGATTAACCAATAAATAATAATAATAATAATAATAATAATAATAATAATAATAATAATAATAATAATAATAATAATAATAATAATAATAATTTTTTTAAATTATTTTCAAACAATTGAATGGTGGAATTGTCCCGCACGCAGCCAGCTGTGCGCCGTGGCGAATTGGCCATGCTGAGTTGCGCGCCGTGGCGAATTGATCCACTCCGCCGGCGGCCGGCTGGAGCTCAGCTGCCCGAGAGGGGCCGAGCAGGAAGCCGTCCTCCAGCAGCGGCGAGACCGCCCTTCCTCCGCCTCTGCCCGCCCTCTCCGCGGCCAGCGGGAAGCGGCTTGGGCCGGGTCTTTGGGGCCGGTTCCTCCGTGCGCCGTGCGCCCAGGGCGCACGGTGGAGAGGCGGTGGGGCGCGTTCTTGCAGCCGCCGCTGGTGGCGAGCCAGGGAGGGAGGCATGGCCGGGCCGGGCACCGCGGATCCTCCACCGGACCTCTACCGGGACACCTGGGTGCGCTACCTGGGTGAGTATTCCGCGAAGGGGCGCCGCTTTCTCCGCGGCCGCCGGTCCACAGAGGCTGGCCCGGTGCCCGCCGCGCTGCGCCCCGGGAGAGAAATAAAACGAGGCACCTGGAGAGCCAGCAGATCCTGCAATCCGAGTGGATCCCGGGCAAGGAATGGGAGGGGGGGAGTGTATTGGGGATCCTTCCAGAGCAAAAGGGAATTTGGGGGAGGGGGGGTTGTGATCCCCAAAAGTGAAAGGGGATCGGTGTTGCTTTCGCTTTTGTAGGCGGAAGATTCGCCGACCTTCCCAAGATGCGGCCAGGAATCCGTAACGGTAACAAGAGTTGGAAATGACCTTGGAGGTCATTTAGTCCAACCCCCTGGCTCACAGAGTTCGGTGGTTCGAATCTCTGTGCTAGAGATTCGAACCGCCGAACTGCCCACCTTTTTGATGGACAAATCTTTTATCTTTGCACCACCTCTCTTTTTTTTTTTTCTAAGCCCCATTAGAACCAAATCCGCTGTGCAGGTAGTCCTCGCCTTACAACAGCTCGGTTACTGACCGTTTGAAGGAACGACGGTGCGGGGAAAAAAGCGACTTAGGACCGCCGTTCACACTTAACATCCGTTGCAGCCTGTCGTTCACACTTAACATCCGTTGCAGCCTGTCGTTCACACTTAACGTCCGTTGCAGCCTGTCATTCACACTTAACGTCTGTTGCAGCATCCCCGGGCTCCCGCAACCCGATTTTGGATGCTTGGCCACGGAGTTATATCAATGACGGTTTAGGAGGCCCCGGTTATGATATGCTTGGCCGCTGACTCGTATTTATGACGGTTTATTTATTTATGACGGTTCGATTTATTGGTTCAATTTATATGCCGCCCTTCTCCGGAGACTCAGGGCGGCTTACAATGCGTTAAGCAATAGCCTTCATACTTTTGTATATACCTGCTTAGTAGGGCTTTTTGGGCCACCCATAAGCGGTGTTCTATTTTATACAAAGTCAGCTTATTGCCCCCACAATCCGGGTCCTCATTTTCCCTACCTCGGAAGGATGGAAGGCTGAGTCAACCTGGTGAGATTTGAACTTGCAGTAATTGCAGGCAGCTGGTGTTACTTAACAGCGCTTTAGTCTGCTGCGCCACCAAGGTTGCAAGATCCCCCCCCCCCCCGGAATCATGTGATTTTCCCCTTTCGTGACAAGCAGAATCAATGGGGAGGCCAGATTCACTTAACAACCGGGATACTAACTTAACAAACTGTGGCCCAAAAGGGGCCAAAATTCCCTTAAAATAAATATTTCCCTTGGCAATAAAAAAAATGTTATGGTCGCAAGTCGAGGATTAACTGGAGGGTGTTTGGGGTACAATTTAAGAAGGCCCAGAAAGTGTGAGAATTGGATTTTTGGCATGAAAGAAGACAGCCGGAGGTGGAAGTGTGGCTCAAGGTGACTTTTTGGATCCCGAGAAGGGCTTTGCTTGAGGCAGGAGGAGGAAAAAGCTGCGTTTTGAAGGGCACAGCAGAGTGCAGAGTTGACAACATTTCTTTGTGCAACAACATAGCGAAATTTAATCTGGATCAGGATGCCCCTTTAGGGTAGGAGCAGCTGTCCAATCCAGATTGGATTTCTCCTTCAATTCCATTGAAATTGAAATTGCCAATTGCCGAATTGGGATAGAACAAATTCAATTGGAGAGTGGAGCAGGCCTGTCTGCCCACCTAATCTATTAGAACTGATTCTTTTTTAAATTTTATGGTTTGATTCAGAGGTGAAATGCTCCCGGTTCGGATTGGATCGCCCGATCCGGTAGTGATGGAGGCAGCTGGTTCGGAGAACCGGTAGCAAAAATCCCTGCCCCCCCCACCCATTGCCCAGCTGAGCCACGCAATCATCAGGCTGGGCTATCAACATAATAATTTTAAATTGGGGTATTTTAAATTTGTGGGGTTTTAAATTGAGCCAAATTTATTTAATTATTTTAAATTTTTAATCGATGTTTTGTCTTGTGTTTTTAAATAGGCTGTACACTGCCCTGAATCCTTCGGGAGAAGGGCGGTATAGAAATAAAATACTACTACTACTACTACTACTACTACTACTACTACTACTAATAATAATAATAATAATAATAATAATAATAATAATAATAATTAATTTTTAAAAGCGTTTTTTCTACAACCTCTTTGGCCAAAAAAAATGCTTCTAAAAGTAAAAAATAAAAGCCTCTGATGATCGCGCGGCTCAGCTGGGATCATCAGAGGCTTTTTAAAAAAAAAGAAAGCCTCTGCCGATTAGGCAAGTCAGAGGCTTTAAAAGCATTTTTTTTTACAACCTCTTCAGCCGAAAGGGACCTTGGAGGTCATCTAGCCCAACCCCCTTTCTCATGCAGGAGAGCTGCACTAGGGATTCGAACCGCCGAACTGCCGACCTTTCTGATCGACCAGCTCAGTGTCTTAGCCACTGAGGTACGGCGTAGCAGGAAGAAAATCCGGGTCACGATGGCTGAGGACGGCCTACCTCGCAGGGGGAGGCTGCGAAGCAGATTAAAATGCGGACGAGGGGAAAAACAGAGCTGAGTGGGCTTTGCTGTTTATTGCAGGCTACGCCAACGAGGTGGGAGAATCCTTCAGGGCCTTGGTGCCCGTCTCCGTGGTCTGGGCCAGTTACGGCGTGGCAACGGCCTACGTGACAGCAGACGCGGTCGACAAGGGTAAAAAAGCCGCAGCAGCTGTAAGTATGACGGCCGGAGGAGTCACATCCTGGCTTCGGTGCATCTTTTCTAGTTTATTTTATTTATTTTTATTTTTATTTTATTTATTAGATTTCTATACTGCCCTACTCCCGAAGGACTCAGGGCGGTGCACAGCCAAACAATAAAAACACATACAATACAAAATTTAAAAAATAGAATAAAATCAAATTAAATAATTTTGGCCCTGACAAATTTAAAACCCCACACTTTTAAAACCAATTTAAAATTTGAATATATAAATACTAAAAGATATTTAAAATTTTAAAAATCTTTTATAAAAGAGGGGGAAAATTAGGCCAGGCCGGCCTGGTGAAATAGTAAGGTCTTTAAGGCGCGGCGGAAGGTGCGCAGATCCGGGATCCTCCGTATCTCTGCGGGGAGCTCGTTCCAGATAGTAAGTGCCCCCACAGAGAAGGCTCTCCCCCTGGGGGCCGCCAGTTGGCATTGTTTGGCTGACGGCACCCGGAGGAGCCCCTCTCTATGGGAGCGTACCGGCCGGTGGGAGGCTATTGGTGGTAGTAGGCGGTCCCGCAAGTACCCGGGTCCTAAGCCATGGAGCGCTTTAAAGGTGGTAACCAAAACCTTGAAGCGCACCCGGAAGACCACCGGGAGCCAGTGCAGCTCGCGCAGGAGAGGTTCAGGAAAATCGTGTGTGTGTTTTTTTTTTTTAACCTCGGCGAGTTTTTAATAGCCGTGGACTACAACTCCCAGAATTCCTCAGCCGGCGCATGAGAGACTACCGCGTAAGGAGGCTGCGGTGATTGGTTCAATAAGGAGAAATAAGGACTGAGTCTCTAAATCCGTGATGGTGAACCTATGGCACGCGTGCCACAGGTGGCATGCGTAGCCGTATCAGTGGGCACCCCAGCTCAGCTCCAGCGCGCATGCCAGCTGATTTTCGGGCCTTCTGGGCCCACCAGAAGTAGGGAAACAGGCTGTTTCCTGCCTCCGGAGGGCCTGGAGTGGGTGGGGAAGGCCCGTTTTTCTTTCTCACCTGGATCCAGATCCTCTCTATGCATCTGGGGAGGGCAAAAACAACCTTCCCCATCCCTCCGGAGATCCTCCGGAGGCCCCAAATGGCCCGCATAGAATTATGGGTGTGGGCACACACGTGCACGAACCTCCCCCGCCCCCCCCCTTTCTGGCACGCGATGGCAAAAAGGTTAGCCATCACTGCTCTAAATCTTTCTTCTGACCAGGCAAAACCTCAGGAGGAAGGGAGGGCCACGCAGGCGGCCGTGGCCGTGGTGGACACCTTCATCTGGCAAGCCTTGGCCTCCGTGGCCATTCCCGGATTCACCATCAACCGCATCTGCGCAGGGTCCCTCTACCTCCTGGGCAGCTTGACCCGCTGGCCACTCCCTGTCAGGAAATGGACGACGACGGCCGTTGGGCTTACGGCCATTCCCTTCATCATCAAGCCTATCGACAGGTATGAGCTGTCGGCCAGCCCCTTGGTTAAGGGGAGCAGAGTGGTTCTGACCCAGCTCCTCAAACACGACAAACCCTCTGTAGTTGAAGCAATGGCTCCTTGATTAGGAGCGTCGGCAGCCCCGGCAAAAAGTTTCTCTCTCACCGCAGGCTAACAAGTCTGTCCGGCAGGAAGATGAATAGTTGTCTGTCGCATTTATTCATCTCCGCCCCCTGCCTTTTATCCCCAGAGCTAGGGTGGGGATAGTAGCAGCGTTGGCTCTTCCGTCCCGAGGACCGGCCCATAGATTTCCACTGCTCTCCTCTCCTCTGCCTTCTGCGCATCCTTGCATCAGGCACTGGACCCAGCTGTTCCTCCTCCTCCTCATCAGCCACCTCCAGACCTGGGGGCTGTTGACGCTCCATCTGAGGGCTGACGGATGGCCCAGGTGCCTCCTCCGCCTCTCCCTCTCTCTGCCAGCTCCATTCCCTCTTCCCCCTCGGAGCTCCCAGGTTGCCTTGATGCTGACCCTGAATCCTACGCCTCCTCTGATTCGGGTCCTGGAGGTGCTGGCGGCCGACAGGCCACAAGAGCTGAGCGTCATAAATATGAGCCAGCAGCCAAGCATCTTTAATTTTGATCGCGGGGATGCCACGACAGTCTTAAGTGTGAAAAGTGTCCTAAGTCACTTTTTCCCTTGCCGTTGTAACTTTGGTCACTAAACCGACTGTTGTAAGTGGAGAACTATCCGTACGGCAGCGATTCTCAAGTTCCCGAGCTTGCGATATACGGGACTGCAGCCCCCCCCCCCCCTCTCTCTCAACCTCAGGAGCTTTCAGAGGTATGGACTTCAGCTCCCCAGAATCCACCAGTCGCCAGTCGCGCTGGGGAATTCTGGGAGTTGAAGTCCATGCCTCTTAAAGACGCTGAGGTCTAGAAGCCAAATTGCGTTTTCCAGATTCTGGGATTCATAATATGGTGTGGGATATTTTTATATGTATGTACTGTATGTATGTATGTATGTATGTATGTATGTGTGTATGTGTCTATGTATGTATGTATAGTTAATATATATTTATTTCTTTTAATTCATAGGTATAAATGTGTGATATTTTTGCAATCTATTCATCGCTTCCAGGCCTATTAATATATATTTAAAATATATATTATTTTATTAAAATATATTAATATATATTTATATACAGTTTGCCTTTCTGGAAGTATGAATTCCTTTTAAGAAAAACCTTGTTTTTAATTCCTTCTCTCCCTCTCTCTCTCTTTCCCTTCCTCCCTCTCTCTCCGTCCCTCTCCCTCCCTTTCTCTCCCTCTCTCCCTCCCCCTCTCTCCTTCTCTCTACCTTCCTCTCTCTCCTTCTCTCTCTCTCCTTCCCTCCCTCCCCCTGTCCCTCTCCCTCCCTCTCTCTCCTCTCCCTTCCTCCCTCCCTCTCCTTCTCTCTCCTCCTTCCCTCCTTCCCTCTCCCCCTCTCCTTCCCTCCCTCTCCTTCTCTCTCCTTCCCTCCCTCCCCCTGTCCCTCTCCCTCCCTCTCTCCTCTCCCTTCCTCCCTCCCTCTCCTCCTCTCTTCCTCTCCTTCCCTCCTTCCCTCTCCCCCTCTCCTTCCCTCTCCTTCTCTCTTCCTCCCTCCCTCCGTCCCTCTCTCCTTCTCTTCCTCCCTCTCTCTCCCTCTCCCTCTCTCCTTCCTTCTCCCTCCCTCTCTCCTTCCCTCCCTCCCTCCCTCTCCTTTCTCTCCCTCCCTCTCTCCTTCCCTCCCTCCCTCCCTCCCTATCCTTTTCTCTCTTCCTCCCTCCCTCTCTCTCTCCTTGGCTGTCATACAGGTCCGTGGATTTCTTAATGGATTCCAGCCTTCGCAAACTTTACAAAAGCGATGAGAAGCCGCCTTCGTTTTGAGACGGCCAGTCCGGTGTTTTATAGATCTACCTGCACTACCTCTTCCCTCTAGGATCCACACAGAAATGGGTTCAGTGGTGGATCAGGGGAACAGATCCGTTCGGTTGGGTTTTGGGGAAGGGAGCGAATCAAGCATGGGATGAGATTTTCCTTCAAAGTCGTTCGGGTGCTGGGGAGCAAAAACGAAGAGCTGGATGTTGATTTCAGCTCCATCTTCAGATTTTTTTTCAAAAAAACGGGTCTTATTTAATTAAAAAAAAGATAATAAGGTACAGTTCTGAGAACAAGCTTGGATTTTAGAGCAGCGGCTCCCACGTGCTTATCAATTATCAATTTTTTTGTTTTTAAGTTTTTTTTTTTTAATAATGTAAGCCACACCCAAATTTACCTGGAGTTGGGTGTCCTTTAAATTCTAGTAAGTAAGTGTCTAGTAGCAAGGATGAGCAAGAAAAGCAGCACACTGTTTTCTCCTACGCTGTGAAGTCCACCGAGGAATTGCACTAATTAGCTAATGACTTAATTGCCCTGAAATTTGCAACGAATGGAGTTGTTTTCAGGTCCACGGATTTCTCACTCACGTCACTGTTAAAAATGAACGTCTTAAAAATAAAGGGAAAACAAATTGACCTTGGCTGTTCCTTGCATTCCATCGTAGCACCGTAGCGCAGAATTACAGATATCCGTCACGTACAAGAAGTCCTCGATTTACAATCAAAATTTCCATTACCAAGTGAGACCGTTGGGAGTTTTGCCCCCATTTTACGGCGTATTTTTTTTTTTAGAACCGTTGTCAAGAATCACTCCCGTCGTTAAGTGAGTAACCCGGTTGTGTTAAGTGAAACTGGCTTCCTCGTCAATTTTGCTGGTCTGAAGGTTGCAAAGGAGGGGGGGTCACGTGACAACCCCCCGGGGATATTGCAACAGTCATAAACGCGAACCGTTTGCCAAGCGTCTGAATTTGGATCACATGACCCTCCCCCCCAGGGATGCTGAAAAGGTCGTTAAGTGTGAACAACGGTCACAAGTTACTTCTTTCAGTGCCGTTGCAACTTTGAACGGTCTCTGAACGAATTGTTGCAAGCCGAGGACTGCCTGTATAGTAGAGAATAGGAAAGACTCCCTTCTACCCCCCTCCCGAGTTAAAATGTCTTTTCCATATGCCCCTACAGCCACCCCAAAAAATGTTAATGCACAAAAAATGCTCGCACACGTGCCTCTTCCACGCAGCCTCAAAACTCTGCCTAAATAGGACGGCAGAGAGTCGGGGCGGGTGGGCCAGGGATAAGTTGCCCCCGGTTCGGACCGGATCGCAAGAACCAGTAGTAAAACCGGCCGGAGGTCCTACCCACCGCCCCGGATGTTGTCATCAGTGATCTGTGCATGCGTAGAAGCAAGGCGCGCGCGTAGCGAAGCAAGGCGCCCGCGTGAGCGAAGGAAGGCGCCCGCGTGATCCTGTTGAGAATCGGTAGTAAAGGTAAGTAGAACCCACCCCTGGGGTGGGCGGGCCTACCCACTACCACTACCGTTTCGCCCAAACCAGTTGTGGGTTGCCCTTGGTTCAGACCGGTTCGCAAGAACCAGAAGTAAAACCGGCTGGAGGTCCTGCCCACCGCCCCGGATGTTGTCATCAGTGATCTGCGCGTGCGTAGAAGCAAGGCGCCCATGTGAGCAAAGCAAGGCCCGTTACGAACCGGTAGTAATGGTAAATAGAACCCACCCCTGGGGTGGGCGGGCCTACCCACGACCTCCACTACCGATTCGCCCAAATCAGTGGTGGGTTGCCCCCAGTTCGGACCGGATCGCAAGAACCGGTAGTAAAACTGGCGGGAGGCCCCGCCCACTGCCCTGGATGTCATCCTCGGCGATCTGCGCATGCGCAAAAGCTTCTGTGCATGTGCAGAAGCAAGGCACATGTGCGGAAGCATGGCGCGTGCGAAGAAAGGCCATGCAATTCCGTTGCAAACTGGTAGTAAAGATAAGTAGAACCCATTCCTGGCCCGAACCGGTACGAACCGGCTGAATACCATCTCTGGTTAAAGGGAACGTGTCAACCACAATAGTGCCGAGAAGCAGCCTTCCCTGGAAGAACCGAGTCGACAAAATAACTGCTTTACAGATTGCAGTCTTATCGATTTATATCGCAGGATATTAAATCAACTGCAGTTGGCTGCATTCATCCGAGAAATTTCAGCACAAAAAAAAAAGGGGTTAATCCAACCAAATTAAATAGGAGCCATAAAGACCCCCCCGGGAGAATTTATTAACTAGCGTGATTTTTCGGCTTTTTAAATCCTCACCTACACGGTTTATTCTTTTTTCCCTGGGGTCTCGCTCTTGAGCTTGCAGTAGTCAATGTTGGATTCCTTCTCGATCTCTTCCGTCTCGATGGAAGCTCCCACCATCGTCTGCAGCTCCGTGTGGAAAGGCTGCTCCTTCTGGGTCCTCAGGCGCCTGGGCCTGATCACTACGCCAGAATAGCGCAGCACAGCCAGGATCAAAGCTACGAGGACCCCGACAAAGAAGGCAGCCAAGATGCAGCTGCAGACAAAGGCCACGGTTACCAGTAACATCCTTTTCACCGTCTGGCATTTCCCTGCGGAGGAGGAGAAGGAAGGAGAAGTTGTCTGGGTACAAATAGTTTTAGAAAATCATCATCGAAGTGTTTATAACAGGGATCAGCAATCTGCAGCTCTGGAGCCGCATGTGGCTCTTTCACCCCTCTGCTGCGGCTCCCCGTCACTCAAAATATGTGTCACAACCACCAAGGTGCGACACCCGCCGGCACGCGATTTATTGAGCTTTTCGACCCCTGGCAGGCCAAGCATGGATAAATCCAAGAAAAGAAAAGTTTCAGAAGAAAACAGAAGGTTTAATTCAACTACATATGCTAGTTTTGTGACTGCTCAAGAAATCGTCAGGCACAGGGAAGGGTTTTGTGGCTCCCGGTGTTTTCTTTTCTGTGGGAAACAGGTCCAAATGGCTCTTTTGAGTATATTTAAGGTTGCAGATCCCTAGTTTACAACAATGTTCATTACGTTGATATTAATTCTATAATCATCATCATCATCATGCTTGCTTATCCATTTTAACAAACCTCCCTTTTTTCCTTGGTCCTTTTCTTATATTTCCCCCTTTCTTTCTTTTCTTTCTTTCTTTCTCTCTCTCTCTCTTTCTTTCTTTCTCTTTCTTTCTTTCTTTCTTTTTAATTTTTATTCATAAACATTTTTGGAAAACAGTGCCTTGTCAAGATAACATTTACAAATAGGGCAAAACTAAAGAAAAGTTGATAGTAAATCTAAGAACGCAATAAGAATGATGTGTTCGATGCCTATTTTTTTTTTCCATTGAAATTGACATTGTTATCTTTTAAATCAATATTAGAATCATATGTATAAATGGTAAATTGAAGGAAGGGAGAAAAATGAGATGTACGAAATGTTTACTGAGGCGAAAACGTTGAATTGTAAAAATTTCTTTTTTTTTTTGTTTTTTTAAAAAAAACTTTAATAAAAAATATTTTTTTAAAAAAGAATTAAGACAAAAAAGAATAATATAATAACAGTAATTATAATGCTATAACCAAAACAACTTAAATTACATTTCTTCTTGCTGTCCGCTAAATGCTTGAAATTCAACCAGACTCCAGGCACCTACTACCACATGTGGTGGACGTGCAGTAAAGCAAGAAAATACATACCCAATTTCTGCAACCGTTCTTTGTTTTAGCCTCCAGCTCTCTAATCATCTTTGTGGCTCTTCTCTGCACTCTTTCCAGAGTCTCAACATCTTTTTTATATGGTTCAGATCCAAGCCATGGGTCATTTTGCTACATCTCTTCCTCCTATGGTCTCCATTTCCTTATAGGGACCCCTCCTAGTTCAGTTCTTCAGCCTCCATCCCGCCCCATAAGTGACTAATAAGTAAAAATCCGGAAAGATGCCCACCTTCCAGCCAGGAGACATCTTCTTTGTGGACTTTGAGTGGACCAAGGAGTTCTCGGCGCGATATCCCTTCACCTGGAAACCCTGAACGGGACAAAACACACCACGCTTAGTGACGGGGGAAAGGGAAACCGAGGAAATCACAGCAGCAAATATTTGCCTAAATTTCTGTAGGAATTAAAGCTGCATTCTGAGCTTCAAGGGAGAGCAATTTGGAGTCTTCCAGAAGGTTCTGGAGCCACTCTAGGCTGAGCTGTGGAGCCCGCTCTATGGCTTAACCACCTTTGGCCATACAGGTTATTATTTTTATATTTCCTTCTGTCATTAAAAAATATCCCAATAAAAGAAAACCGGAGACAGCAATACAAAAACAATTCTTACTTTTAAGATGCAGAGGTTTGTTTCATGAGCAATTTGAGACAGGAATAGCCAGTATACCATTAAAGGAAGTGACTGGCCCAGCATCACCTAGCTGACTTTAGGCAGGACTAGAACTCACGGTCTCCCAGTATCTAGCCTGATGCCTTTAACCATTATACCAAACTGGTTCTTAACCCGATCCAAATATAAGGATTTCCTCAACACCAAAAGTGATAAAAGAGGAAGAGGAGGAGGAAGAAGAGGAGGAGGAAGAGGAGGAAGAAGAGGAAGAAGAAAAAAAGAAAAGAGAGGGGAGGAGGAGGAGAAGAAAAAGAAGGAGGGAGGGAGGGGGTGGAGGAGGGAAGGAGAAGGAGAAAAAGGAGGAGGGAGGGGGAGAAGGAGAAGAAGGAGAATAAGAAGAAAAGGGAGGGAGAGGGGGAGGAGAAAGAAGGAGAAGAAAAAGAAGGGAGGGAGAGGGGGAGGGGGGAGGAGGGAAGGAGAAGGAGGAAAAGAAGGGGGAGGGGAAGAAGAAGAAGAGGAAGAAGAAGAAGAAGAAGAAGAAGAAGAAGAAGAAGAAGAAGAAGAAGAAGAAGAAGAAGAAGAAGAAGAAGAAGAAAAGAAGAAGAAGAAGAAGAAGAAGAAGAAAAGGGAGGGAGAGTGGGGGAGGAGGAGGAGAAGGAGAAGAAAAAGAAGAAGAGGGAGAGGGGGAGGAGAAGGAGGAGAAGAAGAAGAAGAAGAAGAAGAAGAAGAAGAAGAAGAAGAAAAAGAAAAAGAGAAAGAAAAAGAAAAAGAAAAAGAAAAAGAAGAAGAAAAGAGAGGGAGGGAGGGAGAGGGGGAGGAGAAGGAGAAGAAGAAAAAGAAGGGAGGGAGAGAGGGAGAGGAGGAGGAGAAGGAGAAGGAGAAGGAGAAGAAGAAGAAGAAGAAGAAGAAGAAGAAGAAGAAGAAGAAGAAGAAGAAGAAGAAAAGAGGGGGAGGAGGAGGAGGAGGAGGAGGAGACGAAGACACAAAGAATGGCTTATAAACCATAGGCATGATGTTCACACTACACAGAAAATTCAGAACATGGACATCACTTTGTAATTTTGTGTGTTGGGTGGAACTTGTTGCCGTTCGGCGTAAATGTGACAAGATACAGAAGACCAGCGGGTACCTCTGAGATGCCCACGAGGAGGAGGTTCGTAGTGGCAGTAGCTGTCACAACAGTTGCAGATGGACGACTTGGAGAGTTCATCCAGATTCTTCCACCTTTGGAAAATAATCCAAGCAACACTTTTACTATTTATTTATTTTTTGAAAATTTTTTATTTTTATTTTTAAACAAACATACATCAAAACATAAAACCATCTTCAATTACACACAGTGTGTCAGTTAGTTACAAATCTTTTGTGCGTCTTCACCATGTTCATAGCTTACAGTTTACCTAAATTCTTATATTATTGATCTAATATATATCTATGTATTATTATCCTCATCAATCATTTATTTCACTGTAGCTATTCTTCCCTCCTTTTGTACAAAACGTTCTAAGATTTGAGTTAATGTATATTATAACATTCATTTCGTCATCCTGAATCGATCCAATAATAATAATACATCTTTATGTTATATTTTATATAGTTCTACAATTCTTGTATTATAAAAATCTCTTATCATATTTCATTTCCATATTTTTTTTTAATCTAACCACTGATAAAATAAAAGGAGCCTTGGTAGTACAGTGGTCTAAAGCACCCTGTTATTAAGACCAGCTGCCTGCAATTACTGCAGGTTCGAATCTCGCCAGGCTCAAGGTTGACTCAGCCTTCCATCCTTTCTAAGGTAGGTAAATTGAGGACCCAGTTTGTGGGGGCAATAAGCTGACTTTGTATAAATATACAAAAGGATGAAGGCTATTGCTTAACGCATTGTAAACCGCCCTGAATCTCCGGAGAAGGGCAGCATATAAATCAAATTAAAAAAAAAATAAAAAAATACAAAAAAATCCCATATCTGATAATATTGTTTATCTTCTTGTTCTCTCATTTCAAATGTCAATTTACTCATTTCAGCACATTCCATTATTATTTTCTTAATAACTTCATCTTGCGTTGGTATTTTCTCATTTTTTCCAATTTTTAGCAAACATCTTTTACTATTTCTAAGGCTTTTTGTCAAGAATCCACACAGACAGAAAAATCTGGGACTCACCTGGAGGAGGCACTGTCAAAGATGCACATCTTTTTTCCAGGGCTTGTGGGAAGCTTCTGACTCCATGCGGTGAGAAAGCAATGAAGATAGATCTAGAAGAGAAGAGAATCAAGCGCTTGGGATTAGGAGATGCCACCACGGCTGGTTCCCCATGCCCAAATTTTACAGCCGAGGCAGCCCTCCTCCAATGGGGTGGACTTCAAAATTCAACCCAGAATTCCTCAGCTGGCTGTGCTTGACAACGGACTCACACACGAGACAGTTGCAAGTGCCCTGGGGAATCATGAGATCAGGGGTGAAATGCTACCGGTTCAGACAGGTTCGCCCGAACTGGTAGTAGATGCTACCGGTTCGGGCGAATCGGTATTTCCAACGATCAGCTGTGCCGCGCAATTTATATTTGCGAGAAAGCAGGAAATCCTGCTTTTTAGCAAATCTAAATCGCACAGCACAGCTGTTCTCTCCCCCCCCCCGCTCTTCTACTTACCTTTGCAGATTCAGAAAAGGCTTCTTAATCCTTTTTCAGCGCTGAGTGGTAGCGTCTGGGGTGCGCATGCATGCAAAGCGTGCATTTGGCACACACCGCGCATGCACAGCAAACTGGTAGCGAAGTGAACCGGTAGAGCATTTCACCCTTGCATGCGATCCCCTTTTGTGATCTTCGACGGGGAATCCAGATTTCATGGACAAACCTTGTTACTGATTTGACCACTGCCGTGATTCCCTTAAGGAACATTGGGGGGCGGGGGGAAAGTTATAAAAAATGGGGCAAAACCAGGGGTGAAATGTTACCAGTTCAGGCGAACTGGTAGCGGCGGGGCAGGGTGGTTCGGCGAACTGGTAGCGGTGGCAACGTGAGGCTCCGCCCACCCACCCGGACGTTGTTACTTCCTGGTTTTAACCAGGAAGTAACCTGTTTTTGACCCTCTGTACATGCAAAGGCTTTGCGCATCCGCAGAGATGTCTAAAATCACATGTGACGTGCGCATGCGCACTTCTGAACCAGTAGGGAGGGGAACTAGATTTTACCCCTGGGCAAAACTCACTTAACAGAGGTCTCACTTAGCAATGTAAATTTCAGAGTCCATTGTGGTCGTGTATTTATGTGTATTTTAGTACACGTGGCAATCTTTAAGTCAATATACAGTATCCCTGTTTTGATGAGTTCGTGTATCATTAGCCAAAGAAAACACACTTTTGCCCAATTCTGGATTATTTACACGGGTTTGCAAAGCACCAGGCTAAATGTTCTCAGGCCAATGCCCCTTGCAGAATGCGGGGTGGATGTGGGGGGGGCGGAATGGGACTCTTCGTCTCCGACTCTTCATTCTCATCAGGCGCTTCTCCTCGGGCGCATCTCCGCCGACTTATCTCCTCAGCTGGCACGCTTCCAGTCATTCGCCGTGGGGAATGGGCCACCGTCCACTGTGTCCCACACCCTTCGACACGGCCCATTCGCAGAATTGCCCGAGGAGAAAGGTTCGAGGAGAATGAAGAGTCAGAGACGAAAAGTCCTAGACCCGGGGCGGAGTGTGTGTATGTGTATAGTTCAGCTTGTGATGGAGTCACCCCTGGTGGTCACACAGGGCTGTGTTTGAGAAGAATTTGCATTTCCAGTTTGCATATCTTTCCCCAAAACTCCATCTGAGCATAGATCTACGTGTCCCACCAATTCCTACTTACCTCTTCCGAGTCATCCATCAACAGGAAAGCGGGCAGCTTGAACATGATTGAAGAGTCTGTTTTACGAAACCAGGTTACTTCGGGGTCCCCGGCCTGCAGACACCTGCCAAGTCCAGAGATCAAGGGCCAAAACGTTTCTAATAGCAAAGGCAGGGGATCTGTGCTTTCCAGACGACCCACCGGGCTCCATCTTCCCACCCAACCATAGCCAACAGCAGGGGATGATGGGAGATGGAAGAAGAGAGCCTCTCTAACAAGACACCAAGGTGGGCTCAAGGGAAGGCTGCACTCCTCAGCACCATGCAGATAAATTCTCTGGGCTCTCCTTCAATTTCACCAAGAGCTGCCTTGTTGGAAAATATACAATAGTGGCCAAAATTGTGGGAACCTTTTGGGAAAATTGTATTTTCTAAAACTTAGCTAATAACACCACTTTTGGGGGAGTAGGGACATAGTACCAATAGAAAGATAATTTAATCAGGAACATAATGCAATATTTTTAATGAAGGATTTGCTATTAGAATAGGATATTCTAAATTTGCTATTAGAATACAGGATAAAGAAGAAAAGTGAAACGCATAGAAAAAACGAGACACACAAAAATTATCACCATGTCAGTTAATCCTTCGTTGGGTAACCTTTAGCATGAATGACGACCTTAAAACGTCTTCCCATGGAGTGAACCAAGTCTTTTAGTTCTGCAGCTGTTCTAATGTGAAACCAAGATTGAATGATGGCTCCTATTAACTGGGTTTCATTGCTGGGTCGCTTCTGACGAACAAGTTTCTTTAGTTCGGCTCCATAGATTTTCTAATTGGGTGAAGGTCTGGGCTATTCCCAGGCCATTCCAGCAGTGGAATAGGATTATCTTGAACACTTCTGACCAGGGGTGAAATCCAGCAGGTTCTGACAGAACCGGTAGCGGAAATTTTAAGTAGTTTGGAGAGCCGACAAATACCACCTCTGGCTGGCCCCAGAGTGGGGTGGGAATGGAGATTTTGCAATATCCTTCCCCCAGGAGTGGGGAAGGAATGGGGATTTTGCAGTATCCTTCCCCTGCCATGCCCACCAAGCCACACCACGCCCACCAAGCCACGCCCACAGAACCGGTAGTAAAAAATATTTGGATTTCACCACTGCTTCTGACTAACAAGTTTCTTTAGTCAATTCCATAGAATTTTCAATTGGGTTAAGATCTGGGCTATTCCCAGGCCATTCCAGCAGTGGAATAGGATTATCTTGAAACTCCAAAAACTCCAAAAAAAAATATGTTGTTGTTGTTGTTGTTGTTGTTGTTGTTGTTGTTGTTGTTATTATTATTATTATTATTATTATTATTATTTATTATTATTATTATTTGATTTGATTTATATGCCGCCCTTCTCCGGAGACTCAGGGTGGCTTACAATGTGTTAAGCAATAGCCTTCATCCTTTTGTATATTTATACAAAGTCAGCTTATTGCCCCCACAAACTGGGTCCTCAATTTACCTATATTAGAAAGGATGGAAGGCTGAGTCAACCTTGAGCCTGGTGAGATTCGAACTTACTTTAATTGCAGACAGCTGGATGTTAAATGCTGCCTTAGTAGGAGGCATTAGCCTCCTACGCCACTCAGGCTCCTTATTAGCCATCAAACCTCAAAAATACACTTTCCCCAAAAGGTTTCCACAATTTTGGCCACTACTGTATTTAGAGGGAAAGACCACTATAGCCAAGTCCCATAATCCACAGTCCCTCACCCGTGGTTTTTCACAATGATGTCGATCCTTCTGGCATGGCTATGATGTGGGGCGTCGGCTCCATAGCACTCCTCAATGAAGAGTTTGGGGAAAACGCCTGGGCTCGCTTGGATGCTTGCTTCTATGTGGATCACAGAACCTTCCATGTGGATCTCAGGAACAGCTTCAACGCTGAAGTCCTCTGGAGGGAGAGACCAAAACTATCACACCTTCAACTCCACAAACCGGCAAGCGATGTCCAGAAAACAAGCTTAACATTCCCACCCCCGTAGGAAGTTAGCAGTTAGAAATTAGGAATAGAAACAGGCAACGTTTTACTCTCTCCCCCCCCTTTATACTCCTGTCAATTAAGGGGGTGTCTCCCAGAGTTGGCTGTGCACCCCTACAAAGAATGCAGAGAAGAGCAACAAAGATTATAAGCGTCTAGAGAGGCTAAATCCTACAATGGACAATTGAGGGGAATGAGGTATGTCTAGTTGGCATGCAAAAGTTGGCGTGAAAAAGTTGGCTTGAAACTCAACATTAAGAGTCCCTTGGGCGGCATAGAAATGCGACAAAATAAATAAATAAAATAAAATAAATAAGAAAACTAGGATCGTGGCATCTGGCGCTCTCAATTCCTGGCAAATAAATGGGGAAGAAATGGAGGGAGGGACAGATTTTATTTTCCTGGGCTCCAAAATCACCGCAGATGGGGGCTGCAGCCAAGAAATTAAAAAAAAACACTTGCTCCTGGGGAGGAAAGCTATGGCAAATCTAGATAGCGTACTAAAAAGCAGAGACATCACCCTGCCAACAAAAGTGCGTATAGTCAAGGCGATGGTTTTCCCAGTTGCAATGGATGGCTGTGAAAGTTGGACCATAAGGAAGGCTGAGAAGGCCAAAGAATGGAGGCCTTTGAGCTCTGGTGCTGGAGAAGACTCCTGCGAGTCCCTTGGACTGCAAGGCGATCCAACCGGTCGGTCCTAGAGGAGATCAACCCCGACTGCTCTTTAGAAGGCCAGATCCTGAAGAGGAAACTCAAATCCTTTGGCCACCTAATGAGAAGGAAGGACTCCCTGGAGAAGAGCCGAATGCTGGGAACGATGGAGGGCAAAAGAAGAAGAAGGGGACGATGGCAGAGAACGAGGTGGCTGGATGGAGTCACTGAAGCAGTCGGCATGAGCTTTCAATGGACTCCAGGGGATGGTGGAGGACAGGAAGGCCTGGAGGAACGTTGTCCATGGGGTCGCGATGGGTCGGACACGACTTTGCAACTAACAACAACAAAGGTATGTCTAGTCTAACGGAGAGAACAATAAAAGGAAATGTTTAATTGAGTTGCAGCTTTTGGCTTTTTGTATTAAACTAGGATCTCTGAAACGATCAGCCTTACCGTTCAGGATTCTTAGGGAGAAAGTCAGGTTGGTGTTGAATTCAACAGTTTGCGAGAATTGGCTTTCCATTGGTTTCCTGGTGGCACTTGGGAAAATTGGCAAGCCGTTTGCTGTAGGTTTTGTGGCACCGTGGGAGTCACGCCACACCAGTCCTCTTGCAGCTGGACATGGAAAAGCAGGAAGGAGAGAGAGAGGGAGAGAGAGAGGTGGTTAACTGGACTAGATGTTCACGGCCATTTTGAAGTCCACAAGTCTTATACTTGCTAAGTTTGGAAACTCCCGGTCTAGAGGCTCCTGCTTGAGCAGGGGGTTGGACTAGAAGATCTCCAAGGTCCCTTCCAGCTCTTATGCTGATTGGCTGGTTGATACTGCAACTGAGTGGTCTCCCGTCCCTTCCCTGAGGTGCAACGCAGCTCATCCGCCAGAGTCGACCTCCGCACGCAAAATTCACGCTCTTTTGTGCCCGAGAAACAGGTTGCTTACCGTGATAGATTTTTTTGAAGAAGCTCATTTCCGCCGTGGTCTTCGGAAGAGAGTTGGGAGCGGTGACTGGGGAGGAAAAGCCACCATTTCCTTGGGCCAAAAACTGAGTTGCTGAAAGACAAAAGGAACAAAATGGCCGATTTGGAATCTGGCTTCGCTCTCTCTCAGTCTACTTCTCACGTCACATCAACTCGGCAACATTAAGCTTCTCCTTTATAAACCCATCCATGCTGGTTTATAAAGGACAATTTGAATTAGAATGAGAACAACAGAGTTGGGAGGGACCTCTGGAGGTCTTCTAGTCCAACCCCGAAAGAATTTTTTGCCTTGAGGTGGGGTTTTAACATCAAACTAAGCCAAGAGCAACCAGCAAACACACTTTTCCACTTAGCGTGGTGTGTGTAAGTCAGGATTAGCGGCAAGTTCAAAACAAGGTGAACGGAAGGAGATGCAAAGACACCGAGTCTTTAATTGAAAATAATCCAAAAAACTGAGGAACTGGTTTAACTAAAGATGCTGCAGATAAACCACTAAAGTTGAGTTTCGCAACCTGGGCACCTTGAAGAGGCGTGAACTAGAACTCCCAGAATTCCCCAGCCAGCTATTCTGGGAGTTGGAAGTCCATGCATATTCAAGCCATGAAGGATATGTGTTTAAAGCACATATAGGGTGTAGGGTTTCCTGCCTAAGCAGGGGGTTGGACTAGAAGACCTCCAAGGTCCCCTCCAACTCTTATTATTCTATTCCAGGGGTCAGCAACCTGCGGCTCTGGAGCCGCATGTGGCTCTTTCATCCCTCTGCTGCCCAAAGAATCTTCTATCTCCATACCAACCCAGGAGGCAAGCTGGATGTAAAAAAAATGTTGTATTTCATTTAAAAAGTCAGCAGTTGCATTCACACACACACAAAACCCCGAGGAAGTCCAGGTGCCTTTTGCAAAAAGCCCTTTTGGGACAAACTCTGGAAAGTTTGGGGAAGAGTTGAAAGCAAGGAAGAAGGTTGTGTCATTATAGGGCTCCAAGAAGGGGCTCAAAGCAGCAGATGTGGGCCAAGGTGTCTCCACCATATTGTTCCCACCACTAAGTCCAAAGCATGGTAAGATCCCATCACCACCCACCTTCTCACCCAAGGTAGCACCTCCCAACGTTTGTGTCACCCCCCTACCTCTTGGACTATCACAGTCCCAAGAAACAGACACCTTCAGACAGAATAAAGGGATACCACTATACATCCTGTATAGTGGGTTTTGTTAACATAACTTACATGAAACTTATTTATTCCACTTATTTATTTATTCCACTTATTTATTTATAAGACTTATTTATTCCACCAAGCCGGCCTAGCCGAAATGGTTCTTAATTGGGATTTTAAATTTTATAGACTTGGGGGTTTTAAATTGGGAAGCCAATGATTTAATTCTTTTTTAATTATCTTAACTTTTGTATTGTATGTGTTTTTTAATTTTGGCTGTTCACCGACCTGAGTCCCTTCTGGGAGAAGGGCGGTATACAAATACAGAGCCTTGGTAGTACAGTGGTTTAATGCACCCTGTAATTAACACAGCTGCCTGCAATTTCTGCAGGTTCGAATCTTACCAGGCTCAAGGTTGACTCAGCCTCCCATCCTTTCTAAGGTAGGTGAAATGAGGACCCAGTTTGTGGGGGCAATAAGCTGACTTTGTATAAATATACAAAAGTATGAAGGCTATTGCTTAACGCATTGTAAGCTGCCTTGAGTCTCCGGAGAAGGGCGGCATATAAATCAAATTAAAAAAAAAAAGAAAAAGAAAGAAGGAAGGAAGGAAGGAAAGAAAGAAAGAAAAAGAAAAAAAGAGAAGCTGACTTTGTATAAATATACAAAAGTATGAAGGCTATTGCTTAACGCATTGTAAGCTGCCCTGAGTCTCCGGAGAAGGGCGGCATATAAATCAAATTTAAAAAAAAAAATTTAAATAAACAGACAAACAAACAAACAAACTTTTTGCTTTCCACCCCCACCCCAAAGTCCCCATATCTACAGAAAAACAAGGTCCAAAAATATATATAATCCACAAACAGCAAAGAACTTGGAGAGAACAACGACTGTGTAGACCAATAGACAGCTCCCAAATAAATTCAGAACTTGAGAAGAAAAAAAAAATCTAATTTTTGATGGCAACTCCACTTTGGACTCACCCAGGAACAGAACACCCAAAGCTCCATAGAGTCCTCTTCTACAAAGCACCATCTTGGAAAGGAGGTTCTCCTTTCCAAACCCAGCTGTTTTCAGACTTCCTTAAATGACCATTGATTGCCTGAGACAAACTCAGGCTCACCTGATGCTGCTTCTTTCAATGCTGATTGGTCAATCGCTCTGAGAGAAGAACAGAGTTGGAAGAGACCTTGGAGGTCTTCTAGTCCAACCCCCTGCCCAGGCAGGAAACCCCACACCATTTCAGACAAATGGTTATCCAACCTCTTCTTAAAAATTCCAGTGTTGGAGCATTCACAACTTCTGGAGGCAAGGAGTTCCACTGGTTAATTGTTCTCACTGTCGGGAAATTCCTCCTTAGTTCTAAGTCAGTGTTTCTCAACCTTGGAAGCTTGAAGATGGGTGGACTTCAACTCCCAGAATCCCCCAGCCAGCACTGGCTGGAGGATTCTGGGAGTTGAAGTCCACCCATCTTCAAGCTACCAAGGTTGAGAAACACTGTTCTAAGTTGCTTCTCTCCTTGATGAGTTTCCACCCGTTGCTTCTTGTCCTGCCTTCAGGTGCTTTGGAGAATAGCTTGACTGCCTCTTCTTTGGGGCAGACCCTGAGATATTCGGAAGACTGCTATCATGTCTCCCTTAGTCCTTCTTTTCATTAAACTAGACATTCCCAGTTCCTGCAACCGTTCTTCATATGTTTTAGCCTCCAGTCCCCTAATCATCTTGGTTGCTCTTCTCTGCACTCTTTCCAGAGTCTCCACATCTTTTTTACATCGTGGCGACCAAAACTGGATGCAGGATTCCAAGTGTGGCCTTACCAAGGCCTTATAAAGTGGTATTAACACCCTAACCCTAACCTATCCGTGAATTGCAGTCCAACCCAGCTCTCTAGTGGCTCAGGTCAATGGGAGTTGGAGTTCAAAGGATGTGCAACTATACAATAGATCTGCTACTGTGTGTGTGTGTACATTTTGCTTTTACACTGGAGCACGACAAAGTGACTCTGCTCCTTCCCCAAAATGTTGGACTTCATATCCCATGGTTCTCAGCCAACGTGGCCAATGTGAAGAAATGGTGGGAATCATAATCCATGTTCTCTGTTTCTAGCCTTGATCAATTCTCTCTCTCTTAATGGCTGGTTTGTTTTAATGATGGTTAACTTTCTTTTTTCCCTACCAAAAAGGCATTTTTTCCCCCTATTAATTAAAAATAATGTCCTCTGTATCCCTTTGGCATAAATTTCATGGTATTTTACATCTTTAAAAATGTGAAATGTTCATACATATATAGTTCGATCCATAAATAGCTTGATGATGCTTTTTGTTTGGCTTCTGACTGTTTATTAACTTTTGTGTTGATAGTTTTTGTGTTTTCATTAGTTCATTTTTTTTGTGGCTTTTTAAAAAAAGGTAAGGCAGAGGCTGAAGTGTGTGGCCCCAATGCCCAAGAGCCCATCTCATTTAGACTGCCAACTTTGAACCCAAATTTTGTCCTTGCCCATTTCGTATTGGCAGCTTGTCTGGTCTTGTACCTCAAGGATCTCATCAACAACCTAAGGAAAGTCATTTCAGTTGCTTTTAATTTAGTCTGTTCCCAGCGGCATAGATACAGCAACCGTTCCGGTCAGCATTGTCCAGCTCTCGAGTCAACAACATCCCTGTTGGGTAGGCCCAGTACTTTCTGAAAAGTGTCGTAAAAGCAGAAGGCCAAAGACGAGAATGGCTATCGCAGCGAATCCGGGAAGAAGGGTGTCCAAAATGGCTGACATCAGAGTTGGCTTCCCTCCTGCCAAAAGAAGGGGAAATATGATTAAATTGAATAATGAATCACTAAATAAATTATTCCATTGAATAACTGAATAAATCATACTTTATTTAAACAGTTGTGGAATAAGCCACAATTGACTAAGCTTTGCCAAAAGCACTGTAATTAACATCTGCTGCTTGCAATTACTGCAAGTTCAAATCTCACCAGGCTCAAGGTTGACTCAGCCTTCCATCCTTTCTAAGGTAGGTAAAATGAGGACCCGGATTGTGGGGGCAATAAACTGACTTTGTATAAATATACAAAAAGTATGAAGGCTATTGCTTAACGCATTGTAAGCCGCCCTGAGTCTCCGGAGAAGGGCGGCATATAAATCAATTTATATATCTATATATCTATATATCTATCTATATCTATCTATCATCTATCTATCTATCTATCTATCTATCTATCTATCTATCTATCTATCTATCTATCTATCTATATGAATGACTCTAGAAAGAGTGCAGAGAAGAGCAACCAGGATGATTAGGGGACTGGAGGCTAAAACATACAAAGAACAGTTGGAGGAACTGAGAGAATAATAATAATAATATTTACTTGTCTGCTTTAACAAATCTCCTTTTAGTATCCCCATATTTCTAACTTCTGTTTTTATTATCTAACCATTGGTGAAATAAGTCCCACGTCAATAAATAGTCCGTTCCTTCTTTTTCCTTAATTGTAAGCGTTAATCTGTCCATTTCTGCACATTCTAATATTTTTTTTTAATTACACTCTCATCTGTCGGGATCTCTTCGCTTTTCCATTGTTGGGCAAATACAATTCTGACTGTAGTTAGTACCTGTAAAATCAAATATGTATTTCTTTTGTCATACTTCACTTGAGTTTTTTGGACATACCCTACGGACACCCCGAGAACAGAATAAAGGTAACGGTAAAGGTTCCCCTCGCACATATGTGCTAGTCGTTCCCGGCTCTAGGAGGCGGTGCTCATCTCCATTTCAAAGCCGAAGAGCCAGCGCTGTCCGAAGACGTCTCCGTGGTCGTGTGGCCGGCATGACTCAACGCCAAAGGCGTACGGAACGCTGTTCCCTTCCCACCAAAGGTGGTTCCTATTTTTCTACTTGCATTTTTTTACGTGCTTTCGAACTGCTAGGTTGGCAGAAGCTGGGACAAGTCACGGGAGCTCACCCCGTTACGCGGCGCCAGGGATTCGAACCGCTGAACTGCCGACCTTTTGATCGGCAAGCTCAGCGTCTTAGCCACTGAGCCACTGCATCCCAGAGAACAGAATAGAGACAGTTAAAATGCAGAAAGAACCCCTTTATATTCTCCTCTATTAGCAGAAAGAACTGACCGCTAAATTGATAGCTCTCGACTTGCCTTGTCTGGATGGCTCTCAATGAGGAGGGTGTGATTCGAACCCCACTCAGAGTCGCCCCCACTGGGTGCAGATCGCCGAACCGTCAAGCGACCGACCACCAACCAGTCGGATTGCAATGGATCGATTTTTGAAGCCGGATCTGAAATTGAACAAGGCAGAGCTTTCCTTAGAGGTCGAAAATGGGCATTTTTCCTCACGCTCAGTGGTGAAATCCATTTTTTTTTTTTACTATCGGTTCTGTGGGCGTGGCTTGGTGGGCATGGCAGAGCAAGGATACTGCAAAATCTCCATTCTCACCTCTCTCCAGGAGAAGGATAATGCAAAATCTCCATTCCCACCCCACTCCAAGGGAAGGATGCTGCAAAATCCCCATTTCCTCCCCATTCCTGGGGGAAGGATATTGCAAAATCTCCATTCCCATCCCACCCTGGGGCCAGCCAGAGGTGACATTTCCCGGTTCTCCGAACTACTCAAAATTTCCGCTATCGGTTCTCCAAACTGCTTAAAATTTCCGCTATCGGTTCTCCGAACTGCTCAAAATTTCCGCTACCGGTTCTCCAGAACCTGTCGGAACCTCCTGGATTTCACCCCTGCTCACGCTCCCACCTTTAAGTCTAACCTAGGGTCCATCTATCCTTTAACAAGGGAGATAAAAGCATTCTGTGAGTGTTTGATTTGCAATTAATTTGATTAAAGCGAGGAAATCTTTTATTCCCTTTGATACATGTTATTTTAATAAGAAGCATTTGTCATTCTGAGTCATCCCAAGCCTAAGGATCTAAGAAAGTTTTAGGACGTGACTAAAGTTGATTCAAAGTTTAATGTTTGACTTCCTGAGCTTGCCTGAGGTTAGAACCAAAGTGGAATATGGTTAGAACTTGGATGAGAAATCCTACAACTATAAGCTAAGTGGAAAATTAAAAAGAACACACTTCAGGATGTAAGCAAGGACTAACTATTTACATGTTGTTGCCAAGATATCTTTATGGATGTCTTCCAAGAGTCAAGTTAATTTAGGGGTGAGCCACCTTTAATTCAAAAGGATGAGGTAATCAATAATGAGAAAGAGATTCATGTTTAAATGGGGGGGGGAGGACCAGTACTTGGAAAACCTGCTTTTCCATTTGGCACGTTCCCAAAATTTGTGCATGGCTTTCTTGGCACGTTTCAAGTATTTGCATATGGAAAAGTTTTCGTAAATCGCTTTCCTTGAATTTCTAAATTCTCCTGGGGGATGCTGGTATTGGGAATGGCCAGTTTTTCATAACCTTGACCTCTCTTCAGCAATCTGAGGAAGGGAGGGAGGGAGGGAGGGGAGGGAAGGGAAGGGAAGGGAGAGGGAAGGGAGAGGAGGGAAGGGCAGGAGACAAGAGGGAAGGGAAGGGAAGAAGGAAGACAAGAGGGAAGAGAAGGGAAGGGAAGGGAAGAGAAGGGAAGGGAAGGGAAGGGAAGGGAAGGGAAGAGAAGAAGGGAGATGAGGGAAGGGAAGGGAGACGAGGGAAGGGCAAGAGACAAGAGGGAAGGGAAGGGAAGAAGGAAGGGAAGAGAAGGGAAAGGAAGAGAACAAGGGAGACAAGAGTGAATGGAAGGGAAGGGAGACGAGGGAAGGGAAGGAGACAAGAGGGAAGGGAAAGGAGATGAGGGAAGGGCAGGAGACAAGAGGGAAGGGAAGGGAAGAAGGAAGACAAGAGGGAAGAGAAGGGAAGGGAAGGGAAGGGAAGAAGGGAGACAAGAGTGAAGGGAAGGGAAGGGAGACGAGGGAAGGGCAGGAGACAAGAGGGAAGGGAAGGGAAGAAGGAAGACAAGAGGGAAGGGAAGGGAAGGGAAGGGAAGAAGGGAGACAAGAGTGAAGGGAAGGGAAGAGAAGGGAAGGGAAGGGAAGGGAAGAAGGGAGTCAAGAGTGAAGGGAAGGGAAGGGAGACGAGGGAAGGGCAGGAGACAAGAGGGAAGGGAAGGGAAGAAGGAAGACAAGAGGGAAGAGAAGGGAAGGGAAGGGAAGAGAAGAAGGGAGACAAGAATGAAGGGAAGGGAAGGGAGATGAGGGAAGGGCAGGAGACAAGAGGGAAGGGAAGGGAAGAAGGAAGACAAGAGGGAAGAGAAGGGAAGGGAAGGGAAGGGAAGAAGGGAGACAAGAGTGAAGGGAAGGGAAGGGAGACGAGGGAAGGGCAGGAGACAAGCGGGAAGGGAAGGGAAGAAGGGAGACAAGAGTGAAGGGAAGGGAAGAGAAGGGAAGGGAAGGGAAGAAGGGAGGGAAAGGGAAGGGAAGAAGGAAGATGAGAGAAGGGAAGGAGACAAGAGGGAAGGGAAGGGAAGAAGGAAGACAAGAGGGAAGGGAAGGGAAGGGAAGGGAAGAAGGGAGACAAGAGTGAAGGGAAGGGAAGAGAAGGGAAGGGAAGGGAAGGGAAGAAGGGAGTCAAGAGTGAAGGGAAGGGAAGGCAGACGAGGGAAGGGCAGGAGACAAGAGGGAAGGGAAGGGAAGAAGGAAGACAAGAGGGAAGAGAAGGGAAGGGAAGGGAAGAGAAGAAGGGAGACAAGAATGAAGGGAAGGGAAGGGAGATGAGGGAAGGGCAGGAGACAAGAGGGAAGGGAAGGGAAGAAGGAAGACAAGAGGGAAGAGAAGGGAAGGGAAGGGAAGGGAAGAAGGGAGACAAGAGTGAAGGGAAGGGAAGGGAGACGAGGGAAGGGCAGGAGACAAGAGGGAAGGGAAGGGAAGAAGGGAGACAAGAGTGAAGGGAAGGGAAGAGAAGGGAAGGGAAGGGAAGGGAAGAAGGGAGGGAAAGGGAAGGGAAGAAGGAAGATGAGAGAAGGGAAGGAGACAAGAGGGAAGGGAAGGGAAGAAGGAAGACAAGAGGGAAGGGAAGGGAAGGGAAGAAGGGAGGCAAGAGGGAAGGGAAGGGAAGGGAGGGAAAGGGAAGGGAAGAAGGAAGATGAGAGAAGGGAAGGAGACAAGAGGGAAGGGAAGGGAGGAAAGGAAAGGGAGATGAGGGAAAGGAAGGGGGAAAGTACCTTTTACTTCTCTCTTGTGACGAGAACCAGCAGTTTCACACACCGAGTCACAACACCGGCAGACCTCATTGGCTGTCCCATCCAGAACTTCCCATCTGCAAGAGAGGAGACCATTTCAGATCCCAAAGATTTCCTTGGGGTGAATAATTTAAGCCACGCCGGTGGACAAGGCCCTCACTTGCCGCGCCCCCTCCTTAGCATTTATAGACCGCTTCACAGTGCTTTCCAGCCCTCTCTAAGCGGTTGACAGAGTCAGCCTATGCCTGTCCCCCCCCCCCCGCCCCCAACCATCTAGGTCCTCATTTAACCGACCTCGGAAGGACAGAAGGCTGAGTCCACCTTGAGCCGGTCGGGATCGAACTGCCAAACTGCCGGCAGTCAACATTCTAACTACTGCGTTAGGGAATTACGGCAAGGATTGTTAAGTGTGAAAAATGGTGGGAAGTCATTTTTTTTCCCCCAACGCCGCCGTAACTCTGAATGAACTGTTCATTCAGGTCACTAAATGAACTGTTGTTAAGTTGAGGGCTACCTGTTTACCAGAATTTAAAGCTAGCTTAATTTGGAGACATTATATAATACTCTAAATACAAACCCTGGTTCAGAGGTCTTCAAACTTGACAGCTTTAAGACTTGTGGACTTCAACTCCCAGAATTCTCCAGCCAGCTATGCTATGCTGGCTGGAGAATTCTGGGAGTTGAAGTCCACAAGTCTTAAAGCTGCCAAGTTTGAAGACCTCTGCTTTAGGAAGATAAGGTTATTTTTTTCTTCCCATCACCTTTACCTGTTTGTATCCCTGTTAAAGGAGCAGGCCTTCCTTACGGGATTAGTCACCACTGCTGGTTCCCAGACGAGAACTTGGCAATGCAGGTAAATCTGAAAATTAAAGGGTATTAGAGAAGACAACGCTCATTTTAAAATTCTCAATATAACACAATCTCATTTCTGTGCCTTCGGATGAAACGAGGTGCAGGACAGAGGTCCCCGCGAAGGGCGTCTCCTCCTGTTACTTTAATGGATGTGGTGTCCTTTGGGAGGCACGTCGGACACACCGCGAGGAACCTCAAACCTCCGTTTTCCCCAGTTCAAGTTCCTAGTCCTCACCACCGCTCAGAAAAATACGTCAGGGCAAGCGAAAATCTCAAGCTATGGCAAGGAGAGACAGCCTGAGGCAAAACCGTGTTCCTTACGTCGCTGTTTATCCCCGCAAATTCAAAGGCCTGCAGAGAAAGGCGGAGCACGTCGGGAGCGTTTCGAGGGAGGAACCGCGAATTTGCATCTTTGCTGTCCAGCAGGCACCTGTCACCCAAAAAATAAAAAAAATAAAAATTAGGGGAGAAACGCCCAATCAGCATCAGTGGTGGACCAGTAGCGGCGGTGGGAAGCTCCACCTATCTGCCCGGACGCTTCTGTGCATGGGTGAGTTCCAATTTTTTTTACTACCGGCTCTGTGGGCGTGTCTTATTTTGTGGGCATGGTTTGATGGTCATGTGACAAACCATTCTTTAGGATTGAGCAGAGGTACTGGTCTACTAGGCTTTTAACTGCTTGTAGAGCTGTACCGGTCTACCCATTTGTTTTTGGAGGCACCGGTCTACCACCACACTGCCTTTTAACACTGATCAGCTGTAGGGCGGCCCTTTGAAGCGCCGCGGCAAGAGTTTAAAGAGTTTTTTGCCGCTCTACCACCACCTGAAACCGCTTTCAGGCATCAACCTTTATCTCCCTTGACACTCTGCCGAAGACCTACTTGGCAAAGCCCCACGGAGTCCAGAATCAAACAGAGATGCCGACTGGGAACAGAATTAACAATGTTGCTTTCCTGCAAAGGGCCCACATGCCTTTGCTTCTCTTTTAAGCCTTCTGGGAGGGGTCAATCATCTCCAGGCCTTACTCCAAAGTCGTCCCTTTTGCTTTAGCTGCTCTTGCCTTCTGGCAGCTCTACGCATGCGTGCACTAGGAACAGGCTCCTCCTGTTCCTCTGCCTCTCTGATGTCTGACTCTGGAGGCTCCAGAATCTGTGCATCACTCCCAGATGGCCCTGGCCCCATCTCTGCCTCCGACGCAGAGCCCTCGTCCGGGCCTTCCCCAGACTCCAGGACTGGCCCATGTTCCTCCCCAGCCTCCTCACTGTCCGACTCCGCTGCCAGCTCTGCAGGCTGCTGGCGGATCACAACAACTCCCAGAATTCCCCAGCCAGTTGCTGCTGCTGCTGCTGACTGGGGAATTCTGGGAGTTGAAGTCCACGTTTCTTAATTTACTAATTAAAACACACACAGATGTATGTAAAACATACCTCACAAGCTCAAATCAAGCCTCCCTTTCCCTAACCCTAACCTTAACCCTAACCCTAACCCTAACCCTAACCTTAACCCTAACCCTAACCCTTCTACGTGGAGTGGTTCGGTTTTAAGCCCAGTGTGTTAAAACTTTAGCCCAGTCTTAAAAGAAGTTGTGGGAGCTTCATCACTGGAGGCTTTCAAGAAGAGACTGAAACTGCCTTCCGTCAGAAATGGTGTAGGGTCTCCTGCTTCGGATGTGGGGTGGACTAGATGACCTACAAGGTCCCTTCCAACTCTGTTAATCTGTTAAAAGCCTGAGATGCACATTCAACCAATGGCTTACTCAACAAACCAAGGTTAAGCAAACGGATCTTGAGCACGCGAGTGCCTCGTTTTCATTGCTGCCAGCCCAAAAACAAAAAAAGAGAGAAGCTTCCAGAAGGTGCTCACCCGTGGTTTGCAATAACGGTGTAATTTCTGAAGGAGCTGCCCAGTTCTTCCGCATCGGCTGCGATGCACTCGTCCACGAAAAGCCGCAGGGGCTGATGGAAGAATTGTTGGACTGCAAATTCAATATGGATTTGTGACCCCAAGAGAAAGGCCGACAGCTCCGAAGGGCCGCTGAAGTCCTCTGCAACGGGAGAAAAGCTAAGACAATTACAACAGGTTTTAATTTACCGATTGGACCGATTTATATAGTGGCCCAACTTATACATAGGTGACTCCGAGAGGCTTACAAAATTTAGGATGCCCACCATATGCAGGGAGTCCTAAATCAACAGTTCATTTAATGACACGTACTCTTAGTTTTTAAATACTCTTAAACAAGTTTTAGTAATTGTTAAGCTTCATCACTGGAGGTTTTTTAACAAGAGATTGGACAGCCATTTACCTGAAACTGTATAGGACAGTGATGGCGAACCTATGGTACGCGTGTGGCACGTGGAGCCATATCAGTGGGCACGCAAGTGTTTTTTTTTTTTTTTTTTTTTTTTTTTTAATTTGATTTATATGCCGCCCTTCTCCGGAGACTCAGGGCGGCTTACAATGCTTTAAGCAATAGCCTTCATTCTTTTGTATATTTTATACAAAGTCAGCTTATTGCCCCCACAACTGGGTCCTCATTTCACCTACCTTAGAAAGGATGGAAGGCTGAGTCAACCTTGAGCCTGGTGAGATTCGAACCAGCAGAAATTGCAGGCAGCTGTGTTAATAACAGGGTGCACTAAACCCTTGTACTATCAAGGCTCTTGATAGTGTTGCCCTAGCTCAGCTCCAGTGCGCAAGCGTGCCGGCCAGCGGATTTTTGGGCCTTCCGGTCCCACTGGAAGTCGGGAAACGGGCTGTTTCTGGCCTCCGGAGGGCCTCCGGTGGGGTGGCGAAGGCCGTTTTTGCCTTCCCCAGGCTCCTAGAAAGTCTCTGGAGCCTGGGGAGGGTGAAAAATGGATCTTCTGGTCCCACCGGAAGTCGGGAAATGGGCCGTCTCCGGAGGGCGTCCGGTGAGGTGGGGAAGGCGGTTTTTGCCCTCCCCAGGCTCTTAGAAAGCCCCTGGAGCCTGGGGAGGGTAAAAAATGGATCTTCCGGTCCCACCGGAAGTTGGGAAATGGGCCGTCTCCGGAGGGCATCCGGTGAGGTGGGGAAGGCGGTTTTTGCCCTCCCCAGGCTCTTAGAAAGCCCCTGGAGCCTGGGGAGGGTAAAAAATGGATCTTCCGGTCCCACCGGAAGTCGGGAAATGGGCCGTCTCTAGAGGGCCTCCGGTGGGGTGCAGAAGGCGGTTTTTCCCCAGTCACTTCTGGGGTTCAATGAATAAGCAATTAAATTACATTTCTGCTTACCATTCATAAATGTCCCTCGGAACATTAATCCACTGGAAGCAGAAAGCAAGCCAGATCCCGTAACTCGGGCAGGCGTCGGGCGTTGTGTCCTTTAATTTTATACAAATTAAATTAAAAAAAAAAAAAAAAAAAGAAGGCAGGAGAGAGAGAGAAAAAAAAAAGATTTGTCCAGCAGAGCATGAACTGATCATGGAGTTCCTGGACTCATCAGCCTTTCAAAGTTGATCAGCTCAGCAAACAGGCAGCCCCCAAAATGCTGGAACTCTGGGTATTCTAGAGCAGGGGTCTCCAACCTTGGCAACTTTAAGACTTGTGGACTTCAACTCCCAGAGTTCCTCAGCCAGCTTTGCTTTGCTGGCTGAGGAAGCTTTGCTGGCTGAGGAACTCTGGGAGTTGAAGTCCACAAGTCTTAAAGTTGCCAAGGTTGGAGACCCCCGTTCTAGAGGGTATGCTAATACAGGGTTCTCTAACATTAGCAACTTTAAACCTTGTGGACTTCAACTCCCAGAAAGTTAATATTAATTTTCAGTGAGCCCTGCCAATTGTGGTTTATTCAAAAAAGAAATCAATTCCAACATTTTGCATTTTACAGGGGGTTTTTTTGGTTAGAAATTCTGTTTATATATAGCAGCACAGAGCAAACAAAGAGTACAATCACCATGTGCTTTACTGCTCAACTGTTTTTAACTGTAATTGTAACAGGAAACTTTTCTTAGAACAAAAAGGGGTAGAACATATACCATAGATCTAAATTTGTAAACATTGCCATCTACTGGCTGAATACTACTGTAGTTGTTGCATAAAAATACATTTCAACAATGAATGTCAACACTTTTATCCATCCACAACTTCCCGAGATTAAGATTTGCAACGGGAAAAAAATACGATTGGACAGCAGCAGCAATTTGGTTAAGCCGTTTTTGAAAAGGAACATTGGGATTAATTTCTTCCAGATCAGCTCTGCTGCCCAGCATCCCATCACTTACTCCTTGAGTACAATTCTGCAAACTCAGCACTTACTCATAGGTTGTACAGTTAATCCTCTCTGTGAAGGGGCTGTCCTGGCTGGATACTGGACTGTACACCAAGTGGGTTGTGTACTCTACCATGAAGCCAGATATCTGCAAGAACCAGAACGTTATGCGAATGTCAGGATATTTACTGAACCAGGGTTTGTCAACCTTGGTACCTTGGAGATGGGTGGACTTCAATTCCCAGAATTCCCCAGCCCCCCTCGCCCCGAAACAGCCTTTCTCTTCAGCTGCGTTAGAAACTAACTGCAAACTCTTGAGTTTGGTCCTCGTGACTGGCAATCCCCAGAGTCCCTTCCTAGATAATGTGGGACAAACTACAATTTGATCTACCTTGAAAATGTCAGGCTAAAGGAGGCGAAACTCATCTTTAATTTGGTAGAGCTAAGGGCATCATAAACAGTGGCGAAATCCTTCTTTTTTTTTACTACCGGTTCTGTGGGCATGGCTTGGTGGGCGTGGCAGGGGAAGGATACTGCAAAATCCCCATTCCCTCCCCACTCCAGGGGAAGGATACTGCAAAATCCCCATGCCCTCCCCACTCCTGGGGGAAGATTATTGCAAAATCTCCATTCCCACCCCAATCTGGGGCCAGCCAGAGGTGGTATTTGCCGGTTCTCTGAACTACTCAAAATTTCCGCTACCAGTTCTGCAGAACCTGTCAGAACCTGATCTTAAATCTCTCACTGGGAATAAAAGAAAGTCAAGATTTCTTTCTATTTTCCTGGGTATTTCTCCACTTTTAACATAGATCCACCTCATGGAGACCTAGGAAGGGGTGAAGGATATTTGTGCCATGCTTGGACACAAGAGGGAAAGGACCCTAAGACTGAGGTGCCCAAGTCCATCTACAGCCTACAGATTTTCGGTACCAACTTTCCCCAAATTCCCACTCCGGATATCAAGGGAAAATCTTAACGTCCCTTACCAGTCGGGCGAAACGACACTCCTTGAAGGAATACTGAAAATGGAAGAAGTTCAAGGCATCGTTCACATGTGAAGAAGGGCAGCTGCCCAGGTATAGAAACTCCGGGTCCAACCTGAGGCCTGTTCCCCACAGGTCCATTTTGACAGCCAGGTGAACACTAGTCCTATTGCATTCATAGATAACGGAGTTTGCAGGGACTGTGGGAAAGATCAAAGGCAGAACTTATGGATCACGAGTCTGGATGGAGAACGTCAAGAAAACCTAGAACGTAAATCCACCCGAGGAAGCCAAAAGCAGAAGGTTATAGAATATAGAATAACAGAGTTGGAAGGGACCTTAGAGGTCTTCTAGTCCACCCCCCTGCTTAGGCAGAAAAACCCTACACCACTTCAGACAAAGGGTTATCCAACCTCTTCTTCAAAACTTCCAGTGTTGGAGCATTCACAACTTCTGGAGGAAGGTTATTCCACTGATTAATTGTTCTCACTGTCTGGAAATTCCTCCTTAGTTCTAAGTTGCTTCTCTCCTGGATTAGTTTCCATCCATTGCTTCTTGTCCTGCCTTCAGGTGCTTTGGAGAATGGTTGACCCCCTCTTCTAGATAGTTTATAGAAAGATAGAAAGATAGATAGATAGATAGATAGATAGATAGATAGATAGATAGATAGATAGATAGATAGATAGAAATATATATATTTCTCCTGCAATATATATATATATTGCTCCTGGAAGCACGAAGCCGAGAACACCAGCCTGAAGATGACGAATGAGACTTCGTCGAAACGTCGCCAAGACACTTCCAATTCTACGTGGGAGAAGACCCGAATAACCGAAGACCTACATATATATATATATATATATATATATATATATATATATATATATATATATATATATATATATATAATAGAAAGAGAAAGAGATAGATATAGATATACATAGATGAGATAGATAGAAATAGAATAACAAAGTTGGAAGAGGCCTTTGAGGTCTTCTAGTCCAACCCCCTGCTTTGGCAGGAAACCCTACACCACTTCAGACAAATGGTTATCCAACATCTTCTTAAAAACTTCCAGCGTTGGAGCATCCACAACTTCCGGAAGCAAGTTGTTCTACGGGTTAATTGTTCTGACTGTCAGGAAAATTCTCCTTAGTTCTAAGTTGCTTCTCTCCTTGATGAGTTTCCACCCATTGCTTCTTGTCCTGCCCTCGGGTGCTTTGGAGAAGAGCTTGACTCCCTCTTCTTTGGGGCAGCCGCTGAGGTTGTTGTCACTGAGGATCCTACCCAGATATGTACATGAAGTTACTGGGAGAAGGGTTCGAAATATTTCTAGCAGGGCTTCCAGATTCTGTAACAGCTTTTGTTCCCAAGGCCATGTGTCTGGTAAACACGCAAGATTCATCACACTCATCCAAGAGCGTGTTGTTTCTCTGCGTCATAGAATATATGCGGATACATGCGAGGGGTGGGTTCTAAATTTTTGTAACTGTGGGCATGGCTTATTCTGTGGGCGTGGCTCGATGGTCATGTGACAGTGGGCGTGGCTCGATGGACACGTGACTGGGTAGGCATGGCCAACTCAATGTCAACACTTCAAGGGGCTCTTCCCCTCCTAGCCATTCCTTGTCACCCCCAGTCTCAACGTATCTATAGTTCTGTAAAAATGTTGTTCACCTTTTTTCAACTTTATCATCTACGTACTATAGATTGATTGATTGATTGATTGATTGATTGATTGATTGATTGATTTATTTATTTATTTATTTATTTATTTATTTATTTATTTATTTATTTATTTATTTATTTATTTATTTATTTATTGGTTCGATTTATATGCCGCCCTTCTCCGGAGACTCAGGGCGGCTTACAATGCGTTAAGCAATAGCCTTCATACTTTTTGTATATACCTGCTTGGTAGGGCTTTCGGCCCCCCCAAGCGGTGTTCTTTTTTATACAAAGTCAGCTTATTGCCCCCACAATCCGGGTCCTCATATTTACCTACTTCGAAAGGATGGAAGGCTGAGTCAACCTTGAGCCTGGTGAGAGTCGAACTTGCAGTAATTGCAGGCAGCTGGTGTTACTTAACAGTGCTTTAGTCTGCTGCGCCACCAAGGCTCTTAGTGTAATGTATCGAGGTGGGGAGGTGGGGTGGGGGCTTGGGGGCTGTCCTTTTCCTTGTCCTGGGTAAATATTGAAGGAAGCTGCAATTAAACAAACTAAACCAACAACGTTTCAAATTCTGTTTAATTCACTGAGATGGTGATGCAACAGGATGGGGTTGAAGGAGTCCACAAAGTCAAACGAAAAGTTAGTTTGCAACTTAGCTGCTGCACCTCCAGCCCATGAGGTTGGTTTATGGTTTCCATTGTGGGGGGGGGGGTTGGACTAGATGACCTCCAAGGTCCCTTCCAACTCGGTTAATCTGTAATCAAAGCGTCCTCGGAGATGCCCAATGCTTGTGCGGGGGGTTAGACTAGATGACCTACAAGGTCCCTTCCAACTCGGTTAATCTGTAATCAAAGGTAACAGTACCTTTGTCTAAACTTGGAAGATAAGCAAGAGGAGGTCTTGCTTACAACTTGGGTGGGAAACTAAGTTCCAGAGCTCTAAGTTAGACTATTTTTTGGAGGGGACAGGGGACTTAAAAAATATTTTTTGGGGGGTTCATGTAGTCATCAGATTTCAAGCTGAACTCAAGGGAAAGCTTTATCTCACACGCGTTATGAAGCTGGTCACTTGAGTTCATTCAATAAACCATGGTTGAACTACAAACTACAGACTTTTTTGGGGGGGACTTAAAACATTGTTTTTGGGTTCATGTAGTCATCAGATTTGAAGCTGGACTCAAGGGAAAACTTTATCTCACACGCGTTATGAAGCTGGTCACTTGAGTTCTTTCAATAAACCATGGTTGAACTACAAACTACAGACTTTTTTGGGGGGACTTAAACATTCTTTTTGGGTTCATGTAGTCATCAGATTTGAAGCTGGACTCAAGGGAAGCTTTATCTCACACGCGTTATGAAGCTGGTCACTTGAGTTCATTCAATAAACCATGGTTGAACTACAAATTAGTAGCATTTGGAAACCATGGCTTGGTGTCAATTGTACAGTCAACCACTATTCCTGATTACTTGCCACCCATGCTTATAATTAATTAAACCAGTTTATTCCATCAATCTAGGTTTTTTTAAAGCTTTTAAGGCATACTAAACCATAGACTAACCGTGCCATGCCAATACACCCAAAGCAAATTTTATGCTTCACGGTGGACAATTCCAGGTTGGGTTCCTCCTTAAAACTCCATCGGAAGAAGGGAGGGAGGAGGAAATGTATTTCTATTCCACCCCATCTTTCTCCAATTCGGAAAGAAGCCTTGGTTCTCCCAGGGGAGAGAACCTCCAACCACTTCCTCCTCTTCCTAACTCAGCTTTGACCTGGAGGACAAAAAAATCATGGTTAGTTACCCCGTTGAGCTGTCGTGGCTTCCAGGATCATCCAGACCAAGAGTGTGGAAATGGTCCTCTGAGGCCCCATCTTGCTGGCCCTCCACTTCGCAACGCAGAAGAAGGAATCCAGGTGGTGTCTCTTGACCATCTCTTTATCTCCTCCCACCCAGAGAAAGCCCCACCCAGAGACACACAGGTGCTGGAGAACCGAGCTTGGTCTTCTCATTTTCTATAAGGAGGGCCCAAGCTGAAGACCAGAAGACTGGTCTGGAAAGGCCAGCAAAAGAGGCTGATCGGAAAAGGATGACAGGTTACTCAAAACTGGTGGGGGGGAAGGGGGTAATAAATTAATTAATTAATATTAATTTGGTTTTTTGACAATGAGAAATAGGAGCCAGTTCTAGGCTGCATAAATAGAGGGATAGAATCAGTGGTGAAATCCAATTTTTTTTTACTACTGGTTCTGTGGGCGTGGCTTGGTGGGCGTGGTGTGGCTTGGTGGGCGTGGCTTGGTAGGTGTGGCAGGGCAAGGATACTGCAAAATCCCCATTCCCACCCCACTCCAGGGGAAGGATACTGCAAAATCCCCATTCCCACCCCACTCCTGGGGGAAGGATACTGCAAAATCTCCATGCCCACCCCACTCCAGGGGAAGGATACTGCAAAATCTCCATGCCCACCCCACTCCAGGGGAAGGATACTGCAAAATCCCCATTCCCTCCCCACTCCAGGGGAAGGATACTGCAAAATCCCCATTCCCACCCCACTCCTGGGGGAAGGACATTGCAAAATCTCCATTCCCACCCCATTCTGGGGCCAGCCAGAGGTGGTATTTGCCGGTTGTCCGAACTGCTCGAAATTTCTGCTACCGGTTCTCCAGAACTGGTCAGAACCTGCTGGAACCCACCTCTGGCTGTATTGATCTCATAACTGTCAACAGATGGTCTCTAACAGCTGGGGTAATTTTAATCATGGTTTGCCAAGCAAGCCAGATTGGTTTGGATAACACGTCACGCCGAGCCATCCGGCTAGCTCTACAAAGTGTAGACTTTGGCTGGAGGAAGTGACTCCACAGGAAGACCAGAACTAGACTGTATTGAGATAAACTATCCGCGGTGGCTCAGTGGCTAAGATGCTGAGCTTGTCGATCGAAAGGTCGGCAGTTCAGCGGTTCGAGTCCCTAGCGCCGCGTAACGGGGTGAGCTCCCGTGACTTGTCCCAGCTTCTGCCAACCTAGCAGTTCGAAAACCCGTAAAAAATGCAAGTAGAAAAATAGGAACCACCTTTGGTGGGAAGGGAACAGCGTTCCGTGCGCCTTTGATGTTGAGTCATGCCAGCCACATGACCACGGAGACATCTTCGGACAGCGCTAGCTCTTCGGCTTTGAAACGGAGATGAGCACTGCCCTCTAGAGTCGGGAACGACTAGCACAGTGATGGCTAACCTTTTTTTCGTCACGTGCCAAAAGCGTGGGGGGGGTCGAGCGTGTGCGTGCCCACACCCATAATTCAATGTGCCCCGCCCCCATGCATGCACACACGACCCCCCCGTGATGCCCCCGCTTTTGGCATGCGATTGTACGGTGGGCCCGGTAGGCCTGTTTTTTGCCCTCCCCAGGCTCCAGAGACTTTCTAGGAGCCTGGGGAGGGCGAAAATGGCCTTCCCCATCCCCCTGGAGGCCAGAAACAGCCCGTTTCCCGATTTCCGGTGGGCCCGAAAGGCCCGAAAATCAACTGGCTGGCGTATGCATGCATGCTGGAGCTGAGCTAGGGCAACGCTCGTGTGCCCACAGATATGGTTCCGTGTGCCACCTGTTGAACATGTGCCATAGATTCGCCATCACGGGACTAACACATCTGTTTGAGGGGAACCTTTATCTTTATACCAGCAGGACTTCCGTGCCTTGCAGTGGCTTATGGTAAAACACGGGATTCATGGACTCCATGACAACCGTGGCTTTCAAATATTGTTATCTAGGTGAGCGTTTCAAATATTGTTATCTAGGTGAGCGTACCTTTGATCTTGTTTGTGTTTTTTGTAGAACAGGTGTTCTACGATCTGGAGATGGAGGGATTATCCTTCATTGTACAATCGCATCGTGCTTTGAATCCGAGGTGGTAGATAACTCGGGACGCTCCGGTTCAAAGTTCTTTGAACTGTTCATCACAGGTGTGCAATGGGTTGCAAATGATTTCCAGAGGATGTTCCCCAGGTGTGGCAGGTGACTTGATTCAATACCTGATAAGCTGCTTAAATGCTTAAGGGCTTAAGGCGCTGGCTTAGAAACAGAGACTTCTATTCCGCCGTAGACATCAAAGCAGACTCTAGGCGACTTTGAGCAAATGGCCAGGAGTCCATGAGTTCTAGTCCTACCCTTAGGTCTGAAAGAAAGGTGACTTTTCCAGCCCATCACTCTATGGCCAGCCCTCCTCACAGGGTTGTTATTGTTGTTGTGCAGAAAATAGGAGGAGGAAAGGAAGTAGTATGTATGTGTGCTGCGTTGAGTTATTTATAAATCAGGTAACTAAATGGGATAAATGTCAAATAACTAAATGGCAGGAAAGGTGAGAGAGAGAGAGAGAGAGAGAGAGAGAGAGAGAGAGAGAGAGAGAGAGAGAGAGAGAGAGAGAGAGAGAGAGAGAGAGAGAGAGAGAGAGAGAGAGAGAGAGAGAGAGAGAGAGAGAGAGAGAGAGAGAGAGAGAGAGAGAGAGATCTCCAAGCATTCTGTGGGCACCAAGAATGACAATTAAGACTTCTGTTTGGAAGTGCCACCAGATATCTGGATCTCACTATCATATGTGGCGGACATGTGTAAAAGCCAAAAAAAAAATATTGGACAAAAATAAAGACACGGTTGGAAAAGATGATAAAACGACGCATTGAGCGAAAACCAGAAATATTTTTTGCTGGGGATTTCCCCCGAAAGTTATAATAAAGAGAACGCATTTATTTAATTATCCATGTTCTAACTGCAGCTAGAATTGTATTTGCACAACATTGGAAAAAGGGAAGAGATTCCTATTGATGAGAAGGTGATTAGGAAAATATTAGAATGTGCAGAAATGAACAGATTAACGCTAGCAATCGAGGAGAAAGAACAAACTGAATATTGTATGATAGAGGAAGTATTTTATCAGTGGTTAGAGAATAAAAAGGGAAACTGGAAATAAAAGGAGAAGTAAAGAAGACTAGAAAATATGTTGAGTTAGAGGTATAAATAAGATGATAATTGTTAGTATGATGATGAGGATAATTATGCTTAATGTCATCATTATTGTATTCTTACTAGAAGACATGTTAAGAGGAAAAATGAATAGGCTTATAATGTTCAACTGTTTAACATACTGTAATTTTAAGAGTAGTGAATTAATATTAATATGAATGATGTTGTAAATGTTGAATTTACAATTTGTCTTATTTTGGGGGAAAACAGGGTATCAGTAAGCACCAAAGGCAATTAAAATAAGCTGACTTTGTATAAATATACAAAAGTATGAAGGCTATTGCTTAACGCATTGTAAGCCGCCCTGAGTCTCCAGAGAAGGGCGGCATATAAATCAAATTAAAAAAAAAAAAAAAGAGAGGACTGTGGAAAAACCTGATGGCCTAACCAATCCTCCTCCCTCCTATTGAGAAGCAATTCTCCTGGCCGTGCTCCACTGCCTCAGTTTCCCTGGAATTGCAAGAAGGTGACCTACGCTGGCGTTCATTGACTGGAATGGACTGTCCAGAATGCGGTGTGAATTCGTGCAAATCCCACTTTTTCTTTGCCTTTTGCGCCTTGTTTCTGTGCAATTTTAAAACGGAGGCGGCTTTTGGGCACCCCAGGGAAGAATACGCTCATGTCCCATTCACGCCAGCGATAAATTGGCTCAGCGCTGGTCCGAGAACATAGTAAGGCAAGCGAACAAAATACCAAAAGGTGGTTCAACGTGGGAATTTATGTACGCACATGTTACAGAAATAACACATTTCACAACTCACTGTAAATACTTAAGTTTCACATGGGCACCGCTACGCTACTAAAACTGAAACAGCGATTCCAAATTCAGCGCTGTGGCTTCCCTCTTGGCAAAGCATCCTGAAATACTAGGATTTTGGTGCCCCAAAATTTCAAGCAGAAAATTACAGTACTCAAAGAGAGGTCCGAGGGGATGATAATGGCTTTAAGCATTGAGGGCAGATCTGCTCGACGTACACGAAAAACTATACTGCTCCGAAGTTCTCGCTGTTTACCATGGTTCGGGGGCAAACTACCTGTTCGATTCGCCTCTGGGGAAATGGGCGTCCAGTCCTACTATTCACAAAGAAAAAGAAACGATGTACCAGCACATTATCTTCTTCGCTATCTTCTTCACACACTCGCTTCCCTAATCTGCCAAACTCTTTTCTAGTGTACTCTTGACGATTGCGGTCCACGAGAGTTTGACTATGAGAGAGGCATGAGATTCCGAGTGGCGAAATACTGCAGTGGGTGTAAGTTTCTTGGTTTGGTTTTCACTGTGCTCATCGGGGAGGTTAAAACAGCAGAGCGGCCACCGAGAGCTAGAATGCAGGTTGGTGAAGAGGACCTGAGAGCCATTGGCGTCCGTTTTACTTTCTTCTTCCCGAAAGTCCAGCCAAAAATTGAGTCGTAGGTGTACAGCGCCTTTTCTCCCTATCTTGGTTACAAGCCTTAGTCACCAATTCCCCCCCCCTTTTTTTTTAAAAATTCACCTTTGGGAACACTTTATTCTCGAGATCGTTCTCCTGTTAGTCGTTGGCCACAAAGTTGAGTTTGGCGTGGGCCTGACCAACCGGTATAAGAAGAGAATGGAAAGGGAAGGAACCAAAAGAGCGGAGAGAAGGGTGCTTGGCACATGGCGGGGGGGGGGGGCTCACCTTCTTACCACTTCAAAAACTTCCTCACCCAGCTCCATAGCTTGGTGATCCACAGGTTGACCCCGAGGTCCATCAGGTATTGGATCTCGGGGGTCAGCATTTTGCGGCAAAGTTTTCGATGCTTTTTGTGAATCTTTTTTTTCAAATTGTAGCCCAGGATGCATTTCTTGCCCAGGGGCTGCCAGGGCTGCATGGCGGATTCCTGGATCGAGTTGGCGTCCACAGGGCGGCCTCCGTCGATGCAGATGCTCTTCATCTTCTCGTTCTCTTCGTTCAGCCTGGCGACGTCCTTCGCCATCCTGGCCTTCCCGTAGGCCTCCACTTTGTGCCAGAACGTGGCGTTGAAGTACTGGTAGAGCTTGGCGTCTAGGAGATTCCAAACCGTGGCTTTTTGGTAGAGTTCGTCGGTCAGCTTCGAGACGGTGGACCCGTTGCGGGTGTTGAGCTTGAAGTAGAGAATGTCTTCCAGCTCCCAACACAACAGGTCCTTCAGAAGCACCAGAGATTCGTCGAAGTACTCCAGGAGCATGACCAGATGGAAGCGTCCGTCGATCTCGCGAATGTACTGGTCGACCAGGGGACTGTTGGGGTCCATATTGTTGTCATAGCCCAAGTCGAAGAAAAGGAGATTCTGGAGGTAGTGCGCGTTGAACCCTTTCGGGTCGTAGTAATGCCAAGGGTCCCTCAGGAATTCAGCCAGCTTGTCATCTCCCAACACTTTCCAGGTCAAAGGAATGGCGCCCCCAAAGTAATGGAAAGAAGACTCAAAGAGGTAGGCCGGATCCCGCAGCACCGTCACGAACACGGCGTCGGCCGGCAGCAGCTTGCGCACTTCCTCGTACTGAAAGCGCATGTGGTTACACACGATGTTGAAGCACACGCCGGGCTGATATCCCTTTACCTGATTTCGGTCAAAGAAAGACGGGTAGTAGAAATCATTACGTCCGTTGGGGAAGGCGAACTTGAGGTGGTGCTTCTCCCCAAAACGGAAGAGGATATTGAGGAGGGTGCTACTGGCTGTTTTGTGGGTCTTCATGAACATGATGTTTCGTCTGGGGAGGCATTTTTCTCCCGGTGAGCCCTGGCTGCTGTTCCCTGAAGCCGAGAGCCGGGCCTGGGTGCGGTAGGATGAGCATGAATAAGGGATGGGAATCCTGGGTGAAGGAGAGAAAAAAAAGAAAAACAAATGAGGAAAAATAAATGACTCCTTCCCCCACCCGCTCTGAATTCAGGAGACACCGTCACGAACTTTCCCAAATCTGCTTGGCAAAGGTTCGTTCTAGTCCTTCCGTTGGCCTCCGGTCCCCGTCACTAAGATTTAAAGCGTCTGTTAGTGACAGGAAACTGGCAATTTTGGTTGGCAGTTAAAACAAGTACGGTGCAGGATTTTGCAAGCAAAATTTAGCACAGTAAGATCAAAAGAGAATACAGGAGTGGACAAACTTGTGGAAACCTTTTTGGGAAAAGTGTATTTTCTAAAACTAGTTAATAACACCACTTTTTTTGGAAGGGAGTAGTACAGTGGTGGGTTTCACAAAATTTTCCTACCGGTTCTGTGGGTGTGGCTTGGTGGGTGTGGCTTGGTGGGAGCGGCAGGGGAAGGATACTGTAAAATCACCATTCCCTCTCCAATCCAGGGGAAGGATACTGTAAAATCCCCATTTCCTCCCGATCAGCCGGGACTCGGGAGGCAGAGAATAGATGGGGGGTGGGGCCAGTCAGAATGTTTACTACCGGTTCTCCGAACTACTCAAAATTTCCGCTACCGGTTCTCCAGAACTGGTCAGAACCTGCTGAAGCCCACCTCTGGAGTAGTACCATAAAATTATATATCCATGGAAAGATAATTTAATTGTGAATGCAATGCTATAACTTTGATGAAGGATTTGCTATTCGAATAGCAGTTGCAGTATAAAGAAGAAAAGTGAAACACGTAGAAAAAAACGAGATATGCAAACTGACTTTGTATAAATATACAAAAGTATGAAGGCTATTGCTTAACGCATTGTAAGCCGCCCTGAGTCTCCGGAGAAGGGCGGCATATAAATCAAATTAAAAAAAAAAAAATGCAAGGCGTCCTTGCGCCCCCCTCCATCGCTTCCATCGCCTCGTCCCGCGTACGCCAGATATTTACTCACTCTGTCATGCTGACTTGCAAAGGTGGTACAGCGTATGAATACAGAACCAGCATGAAGCTGGTGAGAAGAGTTCCCAGGACGAGGCCTTTACACATGGACTTCCAGTTCTTCCTTTGGGGCAACATTATGATCGTCTGAAAGAAGAAAACGGAGAAAAACTTCGGTTTGGTTCGTTCGCCCGACAAAATACCCTACGTCCAAGAAAAGAAAAAAAAAATCAGAAATACGGCTGGAAAGGGGACCTTGGAGGTCTTCTAGTCCAGCCCCCGATGCGAAATGCTAAGCCATGATGCATCTGGATTTTATAGCGGCTTAGCCACTGGCTGACGGCTGCTCTTCAGGAGTTCCAGAGCCTAAACCGATCGTACGAGAATCGGAGAAATGAGAGTTACGGGAAGGATGACGCAGACTTGCGGCCGGTAAACGCAAGCAAGCACGGGAGATCTTGGCTCATCCGAACTACATAAAATCACGAACGGAGAAAATCTAACTGCCTCGATTCTCTTGCCCTGAATCACTGCATTGGATCATTGCCGGGAATGATCCTCCTAAGCCCTGTAATAATAATAATAATAATAATAATAATAATAATAATAATAATAAAAAACAGAAGCATTTAAAATGACAATCAATGACAATCTGAAGGTGCCAAGGTGAACCTACCTTTCCGTTCATCCAGCCTTTTGCAGGTGGAAGGGAGCGAGGCTGAGCGGCGAGATGGATTTTCTGATTAATAATTTAATCTGGAGTGGAGAACACAGAGGCGCACCTACCTATCCGGGGCACTTTGGACTCATGTTTTAGCTGACTTCGTCATTTGTTCCTTATTGTGCTCCCCCCCCACTGCAACCACATCAGAAAGGGGAAGGGGAAGGGGAAGGGGGAGAGCCTCGCTAAGATACCTGCGCGTTTGTATACTTGGTCAGCCTGCATACACATACACACCCCGCTGTCTGTTTTGCAGCCGAGAAGAGAGAGTAATAAAAGGCAACGGCACCTGCCTGTAGCCAGCAGGAGTCCAGAGGAATCGAGCTCACCGGCTGGATGGGAGAGAAATGCCGGCTTATTTGCAAGACCCAGAGAATGCCGGAGTGCAGGACGGCAACTGCATTGCACCAGGGTTGTCCTCTGTGGCAGGCCAAGGAAATTTCTCTCCAGGGCCTGCAAAAGCACAAGGCTGGGGAAGGTCACGGCGGGCCTGCAGAGGTGTAGAAGGGATCCATCCCACAACTGGAAGGCGCTGGTGGAGGAAGAGAGCTTGGGAAGGCCAAAGGAAGACGCTTCCGCGTACGGTGTTTTCTATTCACGGATCCTAGTCCAAAGTATCATAGCAATCTTGTTTGAAATCGGATCAAAGGAAAGACGGAGCTAGAGGTTCCGTAACGTCTTCACAATTTACAACCGAGAGATCTAGCCTGGTGTTTATTTTGAGCCTGGAAACCTAAAACAATCCCCCCTGCTTAAAAAAAAAAAAGGGGGGGGGGAAATACCCCAGAAACAAAAACAACCACAAGAAAAATGCTTTTTTTTTCCAGAAAAACACGGTAAACAAAATGAAACGGGTCGTATTTTCCTCATCTTCCCCCCCAAGATGTTCAGGGTTACGAAGTTAGAGTTCAAAGCAGTAAAATTGCTACCAAAAATAGAAATTCGTAGAATCATAGGGTTAGAAGGGACCTTAAAGGTCTTCTACTCCAACCCCCTGCTCAAGGCAGAGTCCTTGATACCGTCACAGACAAATTGTTGTCTGAACTTTTTTTTTGAAAACTTCCCCCTTCCTTCTTCTTTCTTCTCTTTTTCCCTTTCTTCTCTTCCTTCCTTCCTCCCTCCCTCCCATTGTCCTTTCCTTCCTTCCCTCCCTCCCATTGTCCCTTCCTTCCTTCCTTCCTTCCTTCCTTCCTTCCTTCCTTCCTTCCTTCCTTCCTTCCTTCCTTGTGGTTAGAATGCAGTATTGCAGGCTAATTCTGCCGGCTGACAGCAGTTTGATCCTGACCGGCTCAAGGTTAACTCAGCCTGCCTGCCTGCCTTCCTTCCTTCCTTCCTCCCTCCCATTGTCTTTTCCTTCCTTCCTTCCCTCCCTCCCATTGTCCCTTCCTTCCTTCTTCCATCCCTCCCTCTCATTGTCCTTTCCTTCCTTCCCTCCCTCCCATTGTCCCTCCCTCCCTCCCTCCCTCCCTCCCTCCCTTCCTTCCTTCCTTCTTTCCTTCCTTCCTTCCTTCCTTCCTTCCTTCCTTCCTTCCTTCCTTCCTTCCTTCCTTCCTTCCTTGTGGTTAGAATGGAGTATTGCAGGCTAATTCTGCCGGCTGCCAGCAGTTTGATCCTGACCGGCTCAAGGTTAACTCAGCCTTCCTTCCTTCCTTCCTTCCTTCCTTCCTTCCTTCCTTCCTTCCTTCCTTCCTTCCTTCCCTCCCTCCCTCCCTCCCTCCCTCCCTCCCTTCTTGAATCATAGAGCCAGAAGGGACCTTGAAGATCTCGTAGTTCAACCAGGCAGCAAAACCTACTGCATCCTGCACAGATTACTGTCCAATATTTCTTGAAAACCTCCAGCAAAGGAGCACCCACAATTCCATCAGCTTTCTACTAATGATTGCTGTTTTCCCTATAAACAAAACGAATTATGAAGTCTTTTCAGCCAGCACGCTCCATAAGCTTACAATTGACAAGGAAGGCGAGGAAGTAGAAAATGAAGATGATGAAAAGGTGAAAAATAAAGACGAGCCTTATGCAAGAGCATTATTGAGAAACGCTGCTCTTGTATAAGGCCCAACTTTTATCTATTTTTGAAATAACGAATACCATCTATTCTTCATTTCTCAACATTAGTGTTCTGCCCCAGCTCCGGATTTCCGAGGATATTGACACACACCAACAGTCCTTATCAAATTTATTAAGTAGCAAGAATAAACAAAACCACCAAAGGTTGGCAACCAGCCCAGAAAACAAGATATGATAAACCAAAATACTCTGATAATAAATACGAGTTGTTTCCAGCAAGAAACTTACTAACGGCGTGCGACTTAAATAGGCTAAGGGAGTGGCCAATTATCTTCAAGCCTTACTCTCGAAGAGACCTCCTCCTCTTGAGTATCCACTCCTGCCTTTTGGCAGCCCTGCGTGCTCGAGCATTGAGGAGAGGCTCCTCCACTTCGCTCTCTCCACTTGAAGGAGCCTCTGGAGGTTCTGAAGGCCCTGGCTGAGTCTCTGCCTCTGGCACCACATCCTCTTCAGCCTCCTCGCTGTCCGATGCGAGCGCTGGCTGCGCAGGGTGCTAGCGTGACACACCAGCCTTCTCTTCGTCGGGATCAGCCACGATCCACGCAGGCCACTGGCGGGCCACAACAATTAGCAACTTTAAGATGGTTGGACGTCAAATCCCAGAATTCCCCTGCCGGCATCTTAAACTGCTTAAAATTGCTGAGGTTGAGAAACATCGTGCTCGAGTATTAAAGAGGAGATTAATCCTGTCCCCCATGATAGTCTTTTATTCTTTCAACAAGAACAATGCTTTAATCTATCACATTGCTTTCTCTTGTTTTTCTTAATGGTGCCAACCATAACTCATAACTCATAGCAACCTAGAACTAAGGAGAAACTTCCTGACGGTGAGAAGAATTAATCGGTGGAACAACTCGTCTCCGGGAGTTGTAAATGCTCCAACACTGGAAGTTTTTAAGAAGATGTTGGATAAACCATTTGTCTGAAACGGTAGACTTCTGAACCTTTGCCAAGATAGGCCTTTGGCAGTTTGCCTAGTTGGACCAAGGTTTGAGATAGGACTGAGGAATTTGTGTTGGAAGGAATTTGCTTTAATTTAGTTGAACGACGCTGGGAATGAAGTAAACCGGTCGAATACCACCTCTGGAGCAATCCATTTTTATTCTTTCTAACAGCCAAATAACTGGTAGTTTATTTGACCATAGTACCCTGAGTAAATCATTCCAAACCCATAAGTCAGAAGGATCCAGTTTCTTTCTCTTCCTTGGAGTTCGGTCTCCATTGCTACATATCACCAATGGTTTCCCTAGCTCAGAAGGGAAGGATCCTTATTTTCCAATTGCAGCTTTTTCTTGGAACGCGTCATGAAAAGGCTTTTTAAAGACTACTTTCCTCTCCATCCCGGCTGAAATAGCCTCTCGGGTTGCTTCCCGTTTACGCTATCCCGGTTTTCCAATTTCTTCTCTTCCTTTTCCTTTGGCTGCCACTGAAGTTTGTTGAACCATCCACAAAGATGATTAGAGGGACTGGAGGATGGCGGGTAGAGAAGCTGAAATCCCATCTTATCCGTTTAGTGTAAGCTGCCGTGGGTGTTTCTAACACTCTTATTCTAATGCTATTTGTTTCATTAGTTGCTCGCTCTAATCTGCCTGCTGAAACAACTTGCAGTCTTACCATGCTGAAAAATACGAGATTCAGCAAATAGGCTCGGTAGATTTATTACGCAGCGTTCCAAAATATGGGGGGGGTGTCTGAATTTTTGTGCAGTGCAGAGGATGCCTAAGCTCCCAGGAATGACCATCCTGTTCGCTGGCCTTTGTCCACATTCGTCAAGACCTCCTGAAGGAAGGGGCGGGTGGGTGGGCTTTTTGTCTTGCGAGGGCCTGTTTGATACAGCTGAGATTCTCCTCCCCGATGAATAATGAATGGAAACTGTAAATAGATCCTGAATGGGGAACAAGATTCTTTTATTCCTTCCTTGACATTCAACACCACCGCTTCTGTCTCCGGCTGACTTTCTTCCACAGGAGATCCTATAGAGAACCCGGGAGGAACCTGACACAAACTGGCCACAAAAAGACGACTCTCAATTGGCGAGAGTGGTGCTTCTTAGCCTCTCTCTGGTCTGGCCAAAGAAGGGCCCACCTGGAGCTTTGAAAACACAGCTACACTCTTTCCCCCTCCAGGGTCTTTGCCAGTGTGGGAAGTTAGCACCCACTCCCCTCTCCTAAAAGAATGAAATATTCTAGGAAATATGCAAAAAAGGCAGAATATTGTATTTCTCTGGATGAGGGAAGGAGAAACGTGTTTTTAAAGACAAAGATATTTGGTTCCCATTGAGCAAGGCTGGGCCAGCCTACGATAGTGGCCAAAATTGTGAGAACCTTTTGGAAAAGTGTATTTTTGAGGTTTGAAGCCAATAACACCACTTTTGTTGTTGTTGTTGTGAGTTTCAAGATAATCCTATTCCATTGCTAGAATGGCCTAGGAATAGCCCAGACCTTCACCCAATTGAAAATCGATGAATTTTCCGACTAAAGAAACTTGTTAGTCAGAAGCAACCCAGCAATCAAACCTAGTTAATAGAAGCCATCATTCCATCTTGGTTTCACATGATAACAGCTGCAGAACTCAAAGACTTGGTTCACTCCATGGGAAGATGTTGTAAGGCCGTCATTCATGCTAAAGGTGACCCAACTGAGGATTAGCTGACATGGTGATAAATTTTGTATATCTCTTTTTTTTCTAGGGTGATCATTTTTGTATATCTCGGTTTTTTCTACCTGTTTCACTTTTCTTCTGTCACTGCTGTTCTAATAGCAAATCCTTCATAAAAATTATTGCAGTGCATTCTTGATTAAATGATCTTTCCATTGATATATAATTTTATGGTACAACTCCAAACAAAACAAAAAAAAGTGGTGTTATTAGCTAGTTTTAGAAAATGCACTTTCCCCAAAAGGTTCCCACAATTTTGGCCACTACTGTATCTACAAGACAGAAGACCTTCAGCTCCAGGGTGATGGGATTAAGACATGACCCTCCAGGACATAACAGGATTATCAGTAGAGCTCACCACATGGCACAACCATCTGGAGACAGTGCATCACCCTCCAAGTTTCATCCAAACCTGGGAGCTCAGACAAAGTCAATCTTAACCCCTGACAGAGAACAATAGAATACATGCCCTTGTCACAGGAACAGGAAGCTGAAGGGCAAAGCCCAAGAGATGGATATTTCTTCCAACGGGCAGCAAAGCCATCACGATGCGGAAATGCCGTGCACTTGGCCAATAAAGAATTCTATTTTTATGGAAAGACACGTTGATGCCTACTATGGAAGAAGAAGAAAGGCTGCAGAAGTTGATGGAGTTGGCCGAACCAGCAAAACTGACTACTCCGGTTAAAAGAAAAGAACAATAAGTACTTTTCTTTTCATGTGGAAACCGCTTCTGAACTTTGTGCTTGATGTGGAAAAGAATGTAATTTTGACTTTGGGGTTTACAGATTAGATTGATAGATGTTTATAAAAATGACTTGTTCATATTATTATGGAGAAACAAAAAGCTGTGATTTGTCGAAGAAATCAATGCTTCCTTTTCTTTTCTTTTCTTTTCTCTTTTCTTTTCTTTTCTTCTTTTCTTTTCTTTTTTCTCTTCTCTTCTCTTCCCTTCTCTTCTTCTTTTCTTTTCTTCTTTTCTTTTCTTCTTTTCTTTTCTTTTCCCTATCTTTCCTCACTTCTCTTCCCCCTTTCCCCTCCCTCCTCACTGATCTTTTATTTACTTTTGTATTTTATAATCCTTAATAACCTAATTAAAAAAAATGTTTTTTATTAAATTTTGCCAGTCTACCATTATCTGCTTTGACTCACCTCCATCTGGCTTGAAGTTAAAACCCCTGCACCTGCGCCCTGCCCCCCCCCCCCCACGCAGGTGCAGCAGAGACCCGAAAACCAGCTGGCTGGCGGGAGGCCCATTCGTGGCGGAGCCGACCTGCGGCGACAGCTCGCGTGCCCGCAGAGAGGTCTCTGCGTGCCACCACAGTGTTATAGTCAAGGATTGTGCCTCCCTAACTTCTATTATCCATCTTAAATTGCTGCCTACTGTGGCTCGTTTTGCTTGGGCTGAAGGAGAAAATAAATAACTGGCTTTTGCAGAGGCATCGGCCTGGATAATGTAACCTCCGATCAGTGGGTTTTGGTTTTTTTTAATGCTTGTCAGATCTTATGTGGCTCCTTAGATATACAAGGTAGCCCTCAACTTACAACAGTTTGTTTAGTGACCGTTTGGAGTTACGAGGGCATTGAAAAAAAGCAACTTTTTTTCCACTCCCCCCCGAGGAAAAAGCAAGCTCTGACACCTTCCAAACTCTGCCAAGCTGAGCAGAACCTTTTGGAACAAAAAGTCCTTTTTACCTGAAGGGTCTTCCTGTACCTGAGGTGCTCTCCCAGAGAAAAGGGCACAACCTATTCCCCAAAGCACCTGAATGGCAGGAAAAAGAAGTAATGGAGCGAAGACGACCGAGGAGAGAGGCAACCTGGAACTGAGGAGGAATTTCCTTATAGTCCGAATAATTCATCGGTGGAACAGTTTGCCTCCCGGATTTGGAGTTGCTGCTACTCAAAGGTGCCAATCAAGAAAATATTGCACGACCATTTTCCTGGGATGGAATCAGGACTCCTAGATTTGGCTAGGGGGTGGGACTAGAACAGGGGGTCCCCAACCCCTGGTCCGCAGACTGGCATGCCAGCAAACAAGTTGTCGAGCCTGATCTCCTGCTCGACAACACATATGGGAGGAGGAGGAGAGGAGCCCGTGGGAACGCGACCCGAAGATACCTGGAAGCATTGGGGATACTCTTCACAGGAGGCTGGCGATGGTGGCACAGGCTGTTTAGGCAACCGGATGCGTCGGGGGAGAGGATCGGCAGTGAGTGGAAGGATCACGGACGAGCAGAGGAGGTGGAAGCATTTCACGGGCTGGCACAGAGATAATTGATCGCCCATTTGAATGCCTCACTCAGCTGGATATAACTCAGCTGTTCATTATGTGGTGGGACGGGTGGAGCCTGCACGGATGCATAAAAAACGCTGAGAGGCAGTTGCTCTCAGCGCCAACTTTAAACTATTTTAACTAGCGTTGCCGTGGAGCTACCTTGCAGCTGCAGTAAACCATTTGCCAACTCCAGTTTCACAGTGGGTTGTTTGGGGCCGTCAAGGTTTGTTTAGGAAGTTGGCGCTGCTCCCTTTTGTTTTACTCTGCTATCAGCTGATAATTGAGGCAGCATGGCAGAACAGAGCCAGGGGTCCAGGTACCTGATTCAGTGGAGAAGGAACAGGAGCTTACGGAGACTGTAGTACAGGAGGAAAGTGAGACCGAAGGAACGAAAAGCACACCAAGAAGGTGATACAGTTGAAAGCCCAGAGGAGACAGGAACTGGCTTAATGCGACCATCCTCCGGCAATGGGTGGCATAGTTCCGCTTTGGCAGGGCCTCGGGGGGGGGGGGCAAGGCACCAGCAACACCCCCTGCAGGAGAGCATTTCCAGGGGTGGCGAGAGCGGAGGTGGGTAAAGGATGAAGAGGGAGGGTGGAGAATGGAGTTACTCCACAGGCCCTGCACCCACTATTATGGATGTTTTAAGAGACAGGTTTGGGGAAGCCAGTTTTCGAGACACGCCATCCTGGCAACCGTGACCAACAGGGTTGGAGCTGTCCACCACATGGCAGGGACACTCTGGGCTGTCTGGGATAGAGACTCGTTTGGCCAGCCTGAAATTATGACTTGAGCAAGCCAGTGGCCGATCCAGGAAGAAGGAGAGTCAGCCCTGACAAGGTACCAGCTTCCTCACTGGAAGAAATTGGCGGCTCTGAAACAAAGGGGCCGACCGGCTAAGGACTACGTGAAAGAGTTTCGAAAGATTGCAGGAAAATTAAGAGCATGGCCTGAACGTTTGCTGGTGCATCAGTTCCGGGGAGGATTGGACCGTGAATTGAGGCAGGTGTGTGTCTATAGAGACTTACCGGTGCATCTAGCCGTTTGGTTTAGGGCAGCCATAGACTTAGATGTTGGCTTGAGGGAGTTTCGACCACGAGGCGACACTCCGCTGAGACGCGCAGTGGACAGAATTCCACAAAATAGGGAAACCACCTTTAATTGCCCCCTGGGTAGTTATAAATTCCAAGTTATGCCATTCGCTTTGCATGGCGCTCCGGCCGTATTCATGCAATTGATAAATGAGGTTCTGCATGAATATTTGTACCGGGGAGTATTGGTCTATTTGGATGATATAGTCATTTATACCAATACGATGGAAGAACATATCCAATTGGTTCGCAGTGTACTGGAGAAACTGCTGGCAGCCAAATTATTTGTTAAGGTTTCCAAATGCGAATTTCATCAAACCGAATTGGATTACTTGGGTTATAAAATATCGCAGGAGGGGTTAAGGATGGATCCCAAGAAAGTTAAGGCAGTAATGGAGTGGCAAGCCCCGAGGACAAGGAAGCAGTTGCAGAGTTTCCTTGGCTTCGCCAACTTTTATAGGCAGTTCATTCAATCCTTTGCTAAAACCGCATTATCTCTAACCAATCTGTTACGCACATGGGATGTGGACATAAAACCAAGGTCAGGACAGCTAATAAGGTGGACCTCTGAATGTCAGAAAGCCTTTGAGGAATTAAAAGCCTTGTTTGCCAAAGAGCTCATATTACAACATCCTGACCAGAATAAGCCCTTTGTCGTACAGGCTGATGTGAGTGATGTGGCAGTAGGGGCGATCCTACTACAGAAAAATGAGCATGGTCATTTACAGCCCTGTGCGTATACCTCTAGAAAACTCACTCCCATAGAAAGAGGATGGGCAATCTGGGAGAAGGAGGCTTTCGCTGTACGCTGGGCACTCCTTACTTGGCGACATTTACTAGAAGGTGCATGGGAGCAGTTCGAAGTTTGGACTGATCACAGAAATTTAATAGCATTGCAAACCCCTAGGAAACTGTCGCCAAAACAGGTGCACTGTTCCTTCCTTCCTTCCTTCCTTCCTTCCTTCCTTCCTTCCTTCCTTCCTTCCTTCCCTCCCTCCCTCCCTCCCTCCTTCCTGTGGTGGAACAGTGGTTAGAATGCAGGGCTGCAGGCTAATTCTGCCCACTGCTAAGAGTTCGATCCTGACCAGTTCAGATTGACTCAGCTTTCCATCCTTCCAAGGTGGGAAAAATGATGAGGCCCAGATTGTTGGGGGCAAGAGGTTGACTCTGTAAACCGCTTAGAGAGGGCTGGAAAGCACTGTGAACTGGTCTAAGGGATATTGCTCTTCCTCCCTCCCTCCCTCCCTCCACCCCACCCTACTTTCAAACTCCCAGTTCTTTCTTTTGCTGCTGCTGTTGCTGCTGTGATTATTCATTGTGCGACATTAGTTGCTCCCTTAATATCGTATGTTTTTTGTATTTTTTTGTCGTCGTCTTGTAAAAATGAGGGGGCATGAGTATAATGCCAAAAGGTGGCATTTTACCTGCCTGATGAGGGGCTACAGATTTGAGCTCCACCTGTTCTCTCTGCCTATCCTCTATGTTGCTTCTCCCTTCAGCCTGCAGGTTAATCATTAATATGCCCCAGTGGCAGAGAGGAAAGCAATAATAGCTACACACCCATGATGTCCCAAGGTAGGTTTACAGATTTTGCCCTTTAATGTGGAAGCGTTTGCTATGTGACTGTTTCTGTCATCACTCACAAGGGCGTATGGCAACAGGTAATAACTCTGAACAGCATCTGAAAGAAGCAGCCCAAATTTTAGCGTGCTTTGTTTAAACAATATTTTAATTTTAATTTTAATATTCAGGGGCGTGTATGTTTTTTTTTTTAATCTTGCCTTGCCTGCTTTTTTAGTCCTGGGGAGTTTAATCTTCAACCATCCCTGACATTTGCTGAGTTTGGATTAGAATTATGAGCTGTTAGCTGTTTTGCCCGCTCCTTTTACATAGGATGTAGCTGAGAATTTAGTACAAGGGAAATCAGTGGTGGGTTTCAAAAATTTTTTTACTACCATGGCTGTGGCTTGGTGGGCGTGGCTTGGTGGGCGTGGCAGGGGAAGGATACTGCAAAATCTCCATTCCCTCCCCACTGCAGGGGAAGGATACTGCAAAATCTCCATTTCCTCTTGATCAGCTGGGACTTAGGAGGCAGAGAATAGATGGGGGGCGGGGCCAGTCAGAATTTTTACTACCGGTTCTCCGAACTACTCAAAATTTCCGCTATCGGTTCTCCAGAACTGGTCAGAGCCTGCTGAAACCCACCTCTGAAGGGAATATGAGAGAGGATGCAAATGAAGCAGATAGATAGATAGATAGATAGATAGATAGATAGATAGATAGATAGATAGATAGATAGATAGATAAATATAGATGATAGATAGATAGATGATAGATCGATAGATCGATAGACGATAGAGATGATAGATAGATAGATAGATAGATAGATAGATAGATAGATAGAGATGATAGATGGAGATGATAGATAAGATAGAATGGACAATAGATGGATATTAGATGATAGATTGATAATATAGATAGATACTGGTAGATAGATAGATAGATAGATAGATAGATAGATAGATAGATAGATAGATATGATAGATATGATAGATAGACAGATAGATTATAGATAGAGATGATAGATAGATAGATAGATAGATAGATAGATAGATAGATAGATAGATAGACAGAGATGATAGATGGATAGATATAGATGATAGATAGATAGATAGATAGATAGATAGATAGATAGATAGATAGATAGATATAGATGATAGATAGATAGATAGAGATGATATAGATAGATAGATAGATAGATATAGATGATAGATAGACAGACAGACAGAAAGATAGATAGAGATATGATAGATAGATAGATAGAGATGATAGATAGATAGATAGATAGATAGATAGATAGATAGAGATGATAGATAGAGATGATAGATAAGATAGAATGGACAATAGATGGATATTAGATGATAGATTGATAATATAGATAGATACTGGTAGATAGATAGATAGATAGATAGATAGATAGATAGATAGATAGATATGATAGATATGATAGATAGACAGATAGATTATAGATAGAGATGATAGATAGATAGATAGATAGATAGATAGATAGATAGATAGACAGAGATGATAGATGGATAGATAGAGATGATAGATAGATAGATAGATAGAGATAATAGATAGATAGAGATGATAGATAGAGATGATATAGATAGATATAGATGATAGATAGACAGACAGACAGAAAGATAGATAGAGATATGATAGATAGATAGATAGAGATGATAGATAGATAGATAGATAGATAGATAGATAGATAGATAGATAGATAGATAGATATGCCTTCATGCACAGAGTTTGGTTGGAGCAAGAATTCACCAGGGCTAAAACAATACCAGTTAGTTAGAACATAGAATATAGCATAACGTATAGCCATCAAAGTTGACTCAGCCTTCTGTCCAACCTTCCGAAGTGGGTAAAATGAGGAGCCCGGATTGTTTGGGGGGGGGGCAAGAGGCTGACTCTGTAAACTGCTTAGAGAGGGCTGTAAAAGCACTGCGAAGCGGTATAGAAATCCTAAGTGCTGTTGCTTATAACAGGGTTGGAAGGAACTTTGGCGATCCAGTCTAGTCCAACCTCCTGCTTCTACCATCCCTGTCAAACAGTTCTACAGTCTATTCTTGAGCACCTCCAGTGATGGAGCCCCCACAACTTCTGAAGACCATTATTGGAGCAACGTCCACAACGTCTGGTGGCAAGCTGTTCCACTGATTAATTGTTCTCCCTGTCAGGAAATTTTCTCCTTAGTGCCAGGTTAGATCGAGGTTTCCACCCATTACTTCTTCTCTTGCCCTCCAAAGCTTTGTAGAATAGGTTCCCGACAGGGGTGGGTTCTAATTTTTTTTACTACCGGTTCTGTGGGCGTGGCTTATTTTGTGGGCGTGGCTTGATGGTCATGTGACAATTATTTAGGATTTAGCAGAGGTGCTGGTCTACCAGGCTTTTAACTGCATGCAGAGCTGTACCAATCTACCCATTTATTTTTGCAGGCACTGATCTACTCATGTATTTTTGCAGGCACCGGTCTACTCATTTGTTTTCTTTTAACACCGATCAGCCGTAGGGCGGCCCTTTGAAGCCCCGCGGCAAGAGTTTAAACAGTTTTTTTCCCTCTAGCCATCAGCTGGGACTCAGGAGGTAGCAATAGATTGGGGGTGGGGCCAAATAAAAGATAAGAATAACACGGGGGGGCAGAGGGGGGCAGAACCGGTTCAGTGACGTCATATCGTCACCGCTACCGGCTCGGCGGAACCGGGCGGAACCCACCACTGGTTCCCCACCCCACCCCACCTTCTCTCTGACAGCCTCTCAAGTACCAGAAGAGTCCTTTTCTTCACGAGACTAGACTTACCTAGCTCCCTGAACCGTTCATTGTACGGTCGGACTTGCAGATCCCTTCTCATCTTGGCGGCTCTTCTCTGCACCCGTTCTAGGGTCTCTCGGGATCTTGTTTTCGTAGAACGGTGACCAGAACTGGACGGAGTTTTTCCCAAGTGTGGAAAGACAACCTCCCTTCCAGTCTGAATTTAAAGCCCTTCGGATAAGCGCAGCCAGTTAAAACCAGCTTTACATCTTTTCAAGCAATCCCGGAAGAAGTAAGTCGGTCCAAAAAAAAAAAAAAAAACTCCAGGCGCTGATATATTTTTCTTATCAACTGGCACACATGTCAATGTATGCAAACATACCTTTTCCCCTGCTGGAAATCACCTCGCTGTTACAGCGGTGGCCAAAATTGTGGAAACCTTTTTGGGAAAAGTGTATTTTTGAGATTTGATGGCTAATAACACCACTTTTTTTTTTTTTTTTTGGTGAGTTTCAAGATAATCCTATTCCATTGCTAGAATGGCCTGGGAATAGCCGAGACCTTAACCCAACTGAAAATCGATGGAGCCGACTAAAGAAACTTGTTAATCAGAAGCAACCCTGGAGCCTTGGTGGCGCAGCAGACTAAACTGCTGTTGTTAAAGTAGCACTTAGCTGCCAGCTGCCTGCAATTACTGCGAGTTCAATTCTCACCAGGTTGTTGTGGCCCCACCCTCTGAGCCTGTCCCATCGGAGGAAGAAAGCTCCGAGCATGAGGAAGAGGAGTCAGCCAGGCCTCCCTCTCCAGGCCCCTCCCCTCTGGCATTGTCTCAAGTGCCGGCCGAGGGAGAGGAGACAGCTGATTCGAGTCAAAGTGATAATGACACATCATTCCTGGACGCACGCCTCCGAAGGCGTGATAAACGTTTGCAGCAGCTTGGGAGGCATGCTAGGGATTAGAACTGAGTCACTGGACCACACCCCAGAGACCACACCCCAGAGACTATATAATAGAGAGTGGTGGTCAAGGATCTTTTGTGACGAACAAAGCAAAACCTTGGACAGTCACTAAAGCCTCGTCCGGAACTGCTGGGAGGAATATTATTTCTGTTTGGACTTTCTTGAACGTTCGTATCTTATCTGTCTGTTTGTGAAAATAAAGTAACTTGGCAGACGGTGTGTCTATCGCTGCCAAGTCGGAGATAAGAACTGGGTGCGTTCCAAAGTGTTTCCTTAACCCTCGACTGGCTGTGTGTGTGTGTGTGTGTGTGGGGACGGGGACAGATCATCGGTTGACTCAGCCTTCCATCCTTCCGAGGTAGGTAAAGTGAGGACCCAGATTGTGGGGGCAATAAGCTGACTTTGTATAAAATAGAACACCGCTTAGGGGGGCCCAAAAAGCCCTACTAAGCAGGTATAGACAAAAGAATGAAGGCTATTGCTTAATGCATTGTAAGCCGCCCTGAGTCTCCGGAGAAGGGCGGCATATAAATCGAATTAATAAATAAATAATAAATAAATAAACCAAAGCAATAAAACCCAGTTCATAGAAGCCATCATTCAATCTTGGTTTCACATTAGAATAGCTGCAGAACTCAAAGACTTGGTTCATTCCATGGGAAGACGTTGTAAGGCCGTCATTCATGCTAAAGGTTACCCAACGAAGGATTAACTGACGTGGTGATCCTTTTTCTATATCTCGTTTTTTCTATGGTGCTCATTTTTGTAGATCTCGTTTTTTTCTACGTGTTTTCACTTTTCTTTTTTATACGGTAACTGCTATTCTAATAGCAAATCCTTCCTAAAAGTTATTGCGTTACATTCTTGATTAAATGATCTTCCCACTGACATATAATTTTATGGAACTACTCCCAAAAATAGTGGTGTTATTAGCTAGTTTTAGAAAATACACTTTTCCCAAAAGGTTCCCACAATTTGTATATCTCGTTTTTTCCTATGGTGATTTTTGTATATCTCATTCTTTTATGGGGATCATTTTTGTAGCTCTCGTTTTTTCTACGTGTTTCTCTTTTCTTCTTTATGCTGCAACTGCTATTCTAATAGCAAATCCTTCATCAAAGTTATGGCATTGCATTCTTGATTAAATGATCTTTCCATTGATATATAATTTTAGGGTACTACTCCAAAAAAAAAAAAAAAGTGGTGTTATTAGCTAGTTTTAGAAAATACACTTTTCCCAAAAGGTTCCCACAATTTTGGCCATGACTGTATATGAAATATCACCCCGCTGTCCAGTTTTCCTTTCCTGTCTGCGTTTCCCATCCCCTGCTGTAGTTCTGCAAAAATAACCTGGGTGTTTGCACCTTACCTTTTCCCTCTCTTAAGCCCTTTCTTGCACGCCTTCTTCTTTGCGAGGGTGTCGAAGCGAAGCTTGCCAAGGAAACCTGGATGATGCTTCTCCGACATGGAGCAGCCTCTCTTCAGGGAGATCCGTCCCAGGTGCTCCAGAAAGCTTGTTCTAGCCCTTCGAACCCAATTTCTCCCACTTGGGGCTAGCTCTTTCCCTCGGGAATTTCAAGGGACCCTCCCTCCCCCATCCCCTGGACAGAAAACGTTCAGCAGTTCAACTCCAGCTACTGTACTGCCACCCAGGCTGACTCTCCTCCCACTTTCTGCAGCACAGAGGAGACATTCACCAGCCTCCCAAGCCCGCACCGGAACAAAGCGACTGCTTGTATCTCGCTGCGGGACTGGCATCAAGAAAGACATTGTTCCTGGCATAGCTGCTTTTTCTTTCCCTCTTTCTCTAGCTAGGAAAGGCAAAAGCCAGCAGACTTCCCCCAGCCCAGTCTTATACTACAGGTAGTCCTCGACTTACAACAGTTCATTTAGTGACCATTCAAAGTCTCTCTCCCTCTCCCTCTCTCCTTTCTCTGTGACTCTGTCTTTCTCTCTCTGTCTCTGTCTCTGTCTCTCTCTCTCTCTCTCCTTTCTCTGTGACTATCTCTCTCTCTCTCTCTCTCTTTCTCTCTCTGTCTCTCTCTCTGTCTCTCTCTATCTCTCCCTCTCTCCCCCTCTCTCCTTTCTCTGTGACTCTGTCTTTCTCTCTCTCTCTCTCTGTCACTCTGTCTCTCTCTCCTTTCTCTGTGACTATCTCTCTCTCTCTCTCTCTTTCTCTCTCTGTCTCTCTCTCTGTCTCTCTCTTTCTCTGTCTCTCTGTCTCTCTGTGTCTCTGTCTCTCTCTATCTCTCCCTCTCTCCCCCTCTCTCCTTTCTCTGTGACTCTGTCTTTCTCTCTCTCTCTCTCTGTCACTCTGTCTCTTTCTCTCTGTCTCCTTCTTTCTCTTTCTCTGTCTCTCTGTCTCTCTCTATCTCTCCCTCTCTCTCTCTCCTTTCTCTGTGACTCTGTCTCTCTCTCTCTCTCTCTGTCACTCTGTCTCTTTCTTTCTCTGTCACTCTTTCCCTGTCTCTGCCTCTCTGCCTCTCACTCTCTCTCTCCTTTCTCTGTGACTCTGTCTTTGTCTCTCTCTTTCTCTGTCACTCTTTTTCTGCCTCTGCCTCTCTCTCTGTCTCTGTCTCTCTCTCTCTCTCTCTCTCTCTCTGTCTCTCTCTCTACCTCTCTGCCTCTGTCTCTCTCTCCCTCTACACCTCTCTACCTCTCTCGCCGTGTTAGAATCAGCAGTTAGCTAACATTGGTGTTACTTTTTTCAATGGTGAAAAAAGTAAGGTTCTACATTTAGGTAAGAAAAACAAAACAACAGGTACCGTATATGTGGTACCTTGCTCAATAGTAGTAACCGTGAGAGGGATCTTGGAGTCCTAGTGGACAACCATTTAAATAGGAGCCAGCCATGTGCAGCAGCTGCCAAAAAAGCCAACACAGTTCTAGGCTGCATCAACAGAGGGATAGAACCAAGATCATGTGAAGTTTTAATACCACTTTATAAGGCCTTGGTAATAAGGCCACACTTGGAATACGGCATCCAGTTGTGGTCGCCACGATGTAAAAAAGATGTGGAGACTCTAGAAAGAGTGCAGAGAAGAGCCACAAAGAGGATTAGGGGAGGATTGGAGGCTAAAACATATGAAGAACAGTTGCAGGAACTGGGTATGTCTAGTTTAATTAGAAGAAGGACTAGGGGAGACATGATAGCAGTCTTCCGAATATCTCAGGGGATGCCCCAAAGAAGAGGGAGTCAAGCTATTCTCCAAAGCACCTGAGGGCAGGACAAGAAGCAACGAGTGGAAACTCATCAAGGAGAGAAGCAACTTAGAACTAAGGAGACATTTCCTGACAGTGAGGACAATCAGTGGAACAACTTGCCCCCAGAAGCTGTGAATGCTCCAACGCAGGAAGTTTTTAAGAAGAGGTTGGATAACCATTTGTCTGAAGTGGTGTAGGGTTTCCTGCCTAAGCAGGGGGTTGGACTAGAAGACCTCCAAGGTCCCTTCCAACTCTATTATTCTATTCCTATGCTATGCTATGCTATGCTATGCTATGCTAACATCTGCAGTGTTTTGACACTTGCCAGAAGCTAAAGAGATTGGCCACAAAAGTTTCATTTGTAGGAAGTGTTGGACTAGCAGGCCGAATGTGGCTTTGTATCTGTTGAAGGATTCATGACTCACTTGGAACTTACTGTGTAGGATGCACATTTCTTGTCCCCGAGATAGCATCTCCTTTTCAGGAAGAAGAGGCCCTTGCAAAAATCAGAGCTAAAAGCAGCCATCAAAGCAGTTACCTGAAAAGTGCTTTTTGAATCATGGGATTGGATTCTCCTCTTCTCTTGGAAGCTGCAAAACAAAAATGCAAAAGATTCCGTTAGAGCTGAAATACTTACGCAGTCTTAATAGATTCCATTCTACATCAGATACTGTGTGCAATTTGTTTTTCTTTTTTTTTTGCCAATAATCTGTTCCAAATCAAATGACACCGTTGCGAGATTACTAAGAGAATATTCCTGTTTCTTTTCTGGCCTGGACGACAGTTGAAATTTATGGCATTGCTATCTTTCTCATTGTTAAAGATATTTTACGAGAAGAGTCCTCCATTCCTCTAACCGCAATAAAATACCTTATGCCACCAGACTCCAAATTTTGGGCTTAAGACAATTTAGAACTACGCCGACTTCAGTCTGACTTAAGCATAGTACATAAAATTATCTGCCACAATGTCCTTCCTGTCATTGACTACTTCAGCTTCAACCACAACAATACACGAGCAAATAATAGATACAAACTCAAGGTAAACCGCTCCAAACTCGATTGCAGAAAATACGACTTCAGTAACAGAGTGGTCAATGCCTGGAATGCACTACCTGACTCTGTGGTTTCATCCCCAAACCCCCCAAAACTTTAACCTTAAATTGTCTACTGTTGACCTCACCCCATTCCTAAGAGGTCTGTAAGGGGCGTGCATAAATGCACCAGTGTGCCTACGGTCCCTGTCCTAATATTCCTTTTTACTTACTCTTTTCATCCATTCAAATTATGTTTATACTTTCACCTGTTATCTTATATATGCTTGACAAATAAAAGCTTATGACTTATGACTTAAGTTGATTCCTAAAAGAAAACATTTTGAAACATGTTCAGGTTCTTGAAGAAGCATGATATACTGAAGCAGGCTTGTTTACCAGTAAACCCAAGTTTATCTGTGGTTAATCTTCTAACAGCAACCATTCATGATTCATGACACTGGACAAGGTATTACAAGAGAACAGCTCTGCTAATGTTCTGGTAAGACATCGAGAGTATGAATTTTGCAGTCAACCAACTTCGTCCCAGGCGAGTGTAGACTGCTATCTTGAAGAAGACAATCCCAGTTCATCTGGGAAAATTCTAAACGTAAATTTAGAATTCAGAAGCTCATATTTACCTGTGCTATTTTCTCTATATAAATTATTTTTTAAAGAAGAGGCCTTTAGTTTTGGAATCAGTCCCCCACCCCCAGCCCCCGTTTAATCTTACTTTGTGGGAAGGCCTATCTTCAATTCAGTATAATGTTTCTTCCTGGCAAACAGAGGGTTCAAATTAGAATTTTATAAACATCTCAGCACAATAATATTGTGGAAAAATTGCCCTAAATATCCTAAAACCAGGAATCTGGAAGCATTTCCCGCCCCCCAACTAACAAATGTTGTTAAACTTTTAAAAAGGGACTTGTCTGAAATGTCTCCTGCAGGGGGTTGGACTAGAAGACCTCCCAGGTCCCTTCCAACTCTTATTCTGTTACTAAAATGCAGACAATTTTTATTTATCAGATGCATAGAGTTGCGGGAGTGATGTAGGGTTTAAATTGGGGGGGAAGGGGAAATGGGGGAGTGGGGGAAAGGGAAGACAGATTTTATGCAAGTGTAAGTTACGTGTGACACAAGAACCCTGTTGGTTAGTAATGTGTTTGTTGTGCACATATTAGATTGCCTAAAAAAGGTTATTTGCTTTTGTTTGTTTGCTTTTGTTTGTTTGCTTTTAAGGTCTGTTTTTTCTAAAAATTGTTATTTTGCAGCCTACCATGGTTGGGGCTATCAGACATCTTGAAAAAGCAGGAAACGTCATCCTTTTGATTATTTTTATTTTTTATCCTTTTTATTTTTTATTTTTATTCTTGATGAATGTATTTTATTCTCCTTATGTACACTGAGAGCTGTTCTGTCCTCCTCCCTTACATCAAAGGCACCACAGACAAAACATTAGAGCTCAGGATGCTACCACACAACCCATTACCCAGGTCGTTACAACATAAAACATTTGTATTGTCTGTTACAACATAAAACATTTGTATTGTCTGTATTTTATCTTGGTTGTTCACCGCCCTGAGTCCTTCGGGAGTAGGGCGGTATAGAAATTTGATTAATAAATAAATAAATAAATAAATAAAAGACTAATGGGCACACAGCCAGGACTTCGGCCACACAGGATGTTACGAAACAGCCGACTAATCTGCAAACATCAACTCCATCAACTAACCAAGATGTAACAATACAGCCAACCAACCTGCTTACAACAACAAAGCCAGCACTCCACACCTCCCCACCAGTATTTATAGAGATGGCATCTCCGATCACGCTTTGCTCGCACATGCACAAAGCCGAAGACACCAGCCTGAAGATGACGAGTAGGACCTCGTTGAAACGTCACCAAGATACTCTCAATCTTACATGGGAATAGACCCGAATTCTCCAACACTTGCATACCTGTACCCGTGAAAATCTACGAATATATATATATATATATATATGTAGGTCTTTGGTTATTCGGGTCTTCTCCCACATAAAATTGGAAGTGTCTTGGCGACGTTTCGACGAAGTCTCATTCGTCATCTTCAGGCTGGTGTTCTCGGCTTCGTGCTTCCAGGAGCAAAGACACTTCCAATTTTATGTGGGAGAAGACTCGAATAACCAAAGACCTACATACAAACACCCGTGAAAACCTGAGAAAACATATATATATATATATATGTTTATATTATATATTATGAATTATATAAATGTATATATGTATATATAATTTATATATATATATTATATTTATTATAAATTTTTATAAATTTATTAAAATAAACTTAAAATATAAAAAAAGATCTATATATCGATTTATAGATGTAGATATACAGATATATAAATTTATTTGTATCTAGAGCTAGATTTGTTTTTGTATTACTTTTTCTCCCTCTACTGTTTCAAAAAAAATATATATATAAAAAAATCCTCCTCGTAGTCTCGTATCCTGAAGCATTAAGCTTATTCTTCTTTTTTGCCTTGCCATATAAATTTCCTTATTGTCTTGTTTAAGTATTGAAAATAAGTCTTTTTTTTATAATGTTTTTTTTTAAAAATTACATCATTTTTTTTTTTATTAAATAAAGGCCAAATATTTTTTAAAACAATAAAACAAAAAAAGATGGTTAGCTCGCATCAGCTAGGTTAACACAATGCACAAAACCTGACGGTATCAATCATAGTCTGTCAAGGGAACCAAATTAGTTGGGCTCACACTAAGCCACAAGCCATGGTTTACAACAACAAACCATATTATTGCTTTAACCAGGTAAGGAACTCAGCAGCAAACTACCAATATCATTTCATATATCAACTACATCAAATAGATAAAACAAATAGTACTACAAGAATCTTATTTTGCAGGACATTGAAAAAACCAAGATGGCAGTCAGACCCCTGTTGAATCCTCATTTGCGGCCGCCATTTTGACTTTTTTGACCCACCATGACTTCTTGGCTTCATGGGAGAGCACCTTCCCCCTCATTTTGGTAAAGATATACGTAGTAACTGCCTTTCATCCAAGACATTAGGGCCCACGCTTGCAATTCGCCATAGCTGCCATTTTGCTAAAAATCGCATTTCTTTAATCCAAAGGCCCAACGGAGCCCAGCCAAGGATCAACTGCTCTCTTCCTGTGCGTCACTAAGCCATCATTTAGCCCAAATTGATCCCAAAAGCCACAATTGGCTGGGTTCACACATCATGACACCACATGCTCGAGTGGGGAGGTTCCCTTGCTCAGCCCAGCCGACATTGCAAACCATGGCTGAGGAGTCGGCTGGCTGGAGATGACCAGTAAACCACCATTGAAGCAGGCCGTGGCATAAGGCCACGGGAGGCCGTCGCACAGCTGGGCCCAGCCCCATGGCAGCTTAGGCAGGATGGCGAACCATGGTCTGTTGGAAGGGCCTGTGAGAGACAGCCTAATGGAGGCCTAGCCAGGATGGCGAACCATGGTCTGTTGGAAAGGCCTGTGAGGAACAGCCCCATGGTGGCCTAGCCAGGATGGTGAACCGTGGTCTGTTGGAAAGGCCTGTGAGGGACAGCCTAATGGCGGCCTAGCCAGGATGGCAAACCATGGTCTGTTGGAAGGGCCTGTGAGGGACAGCCTAATGGCAGCCTAGCCAGGATGGCAAACCATGGTCTGTTGGAAGGGCCTGTGAGGGACAGCCTAATGGCAGCTTAGGCAGGATGGCGAACCATGGTCTGTTGGAAGGGCCTGTGAGGGACAGCCTAATGGAGGCCTAGCCAGGATGGCGAACCATGGTCTGTTGGAAAGGCCTGTGAGGAACAGCCCCATGGCGGCTTAGCCAGGATGGCGAACCGTGGTCTGTTGGAAAGGCCTGTGAGGAACAGCCCCATGGCGGCCTAGCCAGGATGGAGAAATGTGGTCCGTTGGAAAGGCCTGTGAGGGACAGCCTAATGGCGGCCTAGCCAGGATGGCGAACCATGGTCTGTTGAAAGGGCCTGTGAGGGACAGCCTAATGGCAGCTTAGGCAGGATGGCGAACCATGGTCTGTTGAAAGGACCTGAGGCGAAGAAACAAGAAAGAAAAGCAAAATCCAGCCACCTCGGACTGTCCTCCATTGACCTGCTGCACTGGGTCCAGTAAAGAGGCCGGAATCCTGGCTGGGCAGTTTGACCTTTTGCCCTGAATGACCACCACCAAGATGGAGGCCGAGCAGCCCGAGGCCAAAGGGGAGAGCCTGGGCAGCTTGCCTGCAGGGGCAGCTCTCAAGGGGGCAGCCCCCAAACCAGCCCCTCAGCTGGGACCCAGGCCTGGCATGGCTGCCTGGCAGGTCTGGGGTTGCAAGAAGCTTGCCATGGCTAGGCCGGATGTACCCCCCAAACTCCATTTGTGCCTGGGGGGGGGGGAAGATGGGGAGCCATCTCCCCATCTGCCCCATGGCACCCCTGTCCATCTGTGGGCGATGGGGGGCTCGGGATCAGGATCCCATTGGGACATCCCACTGGCTTTTGATAGGCTGGGGCAAAGCCCAAAATGGCGTCACTTCGGTTTTGGCTGAGACTCCATCCTCCGGGATTGAGCTGAGCTAACTGGGTTTTTGCTCCCTAAACGATGGCTAAGCAAACCATTTAACAGATTAACCGAGTTGGAAGGGACCTTGCAGGTCATCGAGTCCAACCCTCTGCCCAAGCAGGAGATCCTACATCTGCCTCTACCTAGGATCGAACTCACAAACCTCTTGATCGTGATTCATGGTTTAGCGAGTGCCTCGGTAGCTTCATGCTTATTTTTAATTTGCTCTTTGGGTGACTGTCCTGTTGTGGCGGCTGCCTGGCTTGGCTTGATCGATGCCTTTATTTTTTGGATTTTTAAGAGTGTGGGTTTGCTGTGAATAGACAGCTTCGGCTATTGCGGTTTAAATCTTTTGTTTAAATCAAAATTAAAAATTACGGGCTAGGCTTCTAATGTGCTTTGGAGCCTGGCAGCATTGAAAAACCAAGAGCCAAAATGGATGCAAAGGGTAAAAGTTATTTTAGGAAGGGAACAAGGAAGAGTCATTGTACCTCTTTAAATTCTTGGGATGATTTGAACCCTTAGCTGTGTGTTTTCCCAAGCAGAATTATTATACTTGATATTATTTCAGGCAGGAAGAGAGGGATGAGTTGATGGAGAGAGAAATGGAGATTTGGCTGGAATCCGAAGCTCCATTTCATGCTGAATAAACTCAATTATTTACGTATCTTAAATAGAAAACTATCTTACGATAGATTTTTACCCCAAAAGTTTTTTATTAAAATAAATTCGATAAAGATCAAAAAAATCCGATTTAAATAAAAAAAATCCGATTTAAATCAAAAAAATCTGATTTTTTTTTTAAAAAAATCATTGATTTTTATCCACCCTGTTTGGAAGTCTATGCACAGAGCATTATCCCACATGCTGCTTTTCTTGGCTGGTTTATGGCAGGAACATTCAGCCTGGGGTCTCCGAGTGGCATGCAGCCCCCCCCCCTAGAACTATGGCATCGGCCCTCCAAAATTTCAGACCGTATGCTTAATGCAAAAGAACAAAATTAATAATTGCATGGGAATGAATCCCATTCGAGTAATTTAAATGAAATCCTTCGCCTTGATGAAGCTTGTATTTTATTGATACCTTCCGTTTGTTTTCCACCTTTTATCTACAATTCAAGGCGGCGTGTATGAAAAGTTGGCCCTAATTTTGCCTCTTAACAGCAGCCCTGCAAGGTAGGCAGGGCTTAAGACAAGTGAATACTTGGTCACGTCCTGCTGTATTTGCAACGTGTTCTGTACCAGATTGCTCCTGAAAACCATCCAGAAGCTTTAATTGAAAAATAACCGCAACAATGTCGTACGATTGAGTTGCGGGACTGGCGCGAAGTGCAATAAGTTCCATGGTGCAATAGGATTGGGTGTTTGCTAGCAGGATTCACCGGGATAGGGATTTTTTTGTTTTTCACTGTGAGTTGTATTGTGTTGGGGTGGGTGTAGGAGTGCACGAAGGGCAGCTCAGCCAATCTCATAGTACACATGTTGTACTCTGACAATAAAGGCTTGAATTCGAAATTGAAAATCTGAAATTTTCAAAGTTCAGTTTAATAACGCCTCGTTGCTGTAATTTACAACCAAAATGCAAAAAACACGCGGACTCCACAATGGCTGCAAAATGAAACAAGTGTTGCTGGCTAGAAGATACCCTCCAACTGAGGTAGAGCCGAACTATCTTAATCCCGGATTTTATTTACACGCATAAAAAGATTACCTTGAACGACTCTTAAAATAACGTGTTAGGCAAGAACTTCAAAAATGTTTATTCTGTGCCAAAACTAAAAGGGGAAGAAGAGAAAAAAATAACCCTCTGCTCAGAAAGCAAACCAATTTTCTGATTCCAGATAGGAACCTTGTTCATGTGTTTGCTATTTTATGTATCCTTGGCAAAGCGGGACTGTTCGTGACTATTTCTCTCCTCAAAAATAACATTTCTCCATCCAAGACTGGAGATCTAGCTTACCGTCTCACTGACGCTGGTACAGTGGGTGTGACAAAGACAAAAACTGAATGGAATCAAACATTTACACGTCTTTTCAATAGAATTTCCCTAAAGAAATCAGGGTACCGTAGACCCAGTTCTGATTAGTTCTGTTTTGGAGAGGGCAAAGCCCCAAAGAATCAGGAATTCCAATGTTGTCCATCTCCAACGTGAAAGATCCATCTTTAGGTCCCAGGTCCACTTTCCAGGGCTGCGTTGTGAAATGTTAGCCCAAAACGAGATGGGCTCTTCTATTCCCGTCGTGCCTTCTTGCTTTTCTTCTTTTCTGATTTTACTGCCGCATCGTGAGCTTTCCGTTTCTCTGCCAATTTGTTGGCCTGAAAGAAGAAGAAGAAGAAGAAGGAGGAGGAGGAGGAGGAGGAGGAGGAGGAGGAGGAGGAGGAGGAGGAGGAGGAGGAGGAGGAGGAGGAGGAGGAGGAGGAGGAGGAGAAGAAGAAGAAGAAGAAGAAGAAGAAGAAGAAGAAGAAGAAGAAGAAGAAGAAGAAGAAGAAGAAGAAGAAGAAGAAGAAGAAGAAGAAGAAGAAGAAGAAAATTGCTAAGTCCAATTCTCACAGAGAAGTTCCTTGAAAGATGGGGCTCCGGCAAAAGTCCAAAAAGCTCGGAAGACAAAACCTCTGGTCCTGATGACCGATCCAGATTGGATCCTGCAACATTATCCTAGGACAGTGATGGTTAACCTTTTCGTCGTCGTGTGCCAAAAGTGGGGGGAGTGCAGTGGGGTCGCGCGTGTGTGCCCACACCCATAATTCAATGCCCCCCCGCCTGCCCACCTGTGCATGTGCACACGACCCCCCCTTTGTGCCTCCCCCGCTTTTGGCACACGACAGCAAAAAGGTTACCTGTGGGCCTGCTAGGCCCGTTTTTTCGCCCTCCCCAGGCTCCAGAGGCTTTTTTGGAGCCTGGAGAGGGCGAAAACAGCCTTCCCCACCCCCCCGGAGGCCGGAAACAGTCAATTTCCCGACTTCCGGTGGGCCCGGAAGGCCCAAAACTCAGCTGGCCGGTGCGCGCATGCACGCTGGAGCTGACCTAGGGCAACGCTCACGTGCCCAGGGATATGGCTTCGCATGCCACAGGTTTGTCATCACGGTCCTAGGACATGGATAGAGAATTCATTCATAATTCTCGCAGTTCCCAAAGAACCTCAGGAGGGAAACTGAGCAGAGCAAAAAAAGAAGAAGAAGAAGAAAAAAAAGATACCTCTCTAATTTTGCGCTTCTTCCCAAACATTATTTTTTGGTAGAGGTATTTCTCTCGTTTCTTCATCATCATGATGGCCAAGCGTTTTTCCTCGCTCTGCTGTTCTTGCATCAGCCGCTCCTTATCTTCCTTCACAACCTGACCAGGTGTCACCTTCACTGGGAGATTCTGAGACAAGAGGAAATTGCGCACTGAAAAGATTGTTTCAGTTAACCCGGAGAATAAAACTTTTAGGAAAACTTTCCCAAGTCAATGCTAGAAGGCTTGATTTTAATATAATATAATAAATATAATAAATATAATATAATATAATATAATATAATATAATATAATATAATATAATATAATATAATATAATATAATATAATATAATATATCCTATAATAAATATAATATAATATAATATAATATAATATAATATAATATAATATAATTAAAAGTTAAGTTAAGTTAAGTTAAGTTAAGTTAAGTTAAGATAAGATACTGTGTTTCCTCGAAAATAAGACCAGGTCTTATATTAATTTTTGCTCCAAAAGACGCATTAGGGCTTATTTTCTGGTTAGGTCTTATTTTGGGGGGAAACACAGTACTAAAGGCATTCATCTGGCTGACAATCTTAACTGGGGCTTATTTTTGGGATGGGGCTTATATTACGAGCATCCTGAAAAATCATGCTAGGGCTTATTTTCCGGTCGAGTCTTATTTTCGGGGAAACAGTTTAGTATACCTGCGTTGCCCCCAAAATAAGACATCCCCTGATAATAAGCCCAATCGGGCTTTTGAGCGCATGGCAATAAGGCCAAGCGCTTATTTCAGGGTTCAAAATAAATATAAGATAGGGTCTTATTTTCGGGGGAACACAGTAATTAATATTATATAATTAATATCATACACACACTTATTGGGTCACTCTGAGATTGACATCAGTTCTCATACGGTGAACAGATTTCATAAAGAACTACAAAATATAGGTAATCCTCGACTTACAGCGGTTCATTTAGTGACTTGCTCAAAGTTACACCGGCACCTGTAACCCTTATTTTTTTTACTATGACTGGATTCAATCAACGTCCTACCACTTTCTGACTTCATAAATAAGCATCTTTTAGGATACCTTGTTCTGAGATCGCTGTGCTTCCATTTTGCGTAGTTTCCCTTCATCTTCCTTGTCAGAATCCTCCTCTTCCTCCTCCTCTTCTTCCTCCGAGCCTTCAGTTGCACCTTCATCCTCTCCACCGCTCTCTTCTTCCTCTTCCGACTCACTATCTTTGGCTACTGAAAAGATCCAAACCATGTTAAAGTTGTTGCTGAGAAACCCCAGAAGGTATTCTCAGCTCACCCACCCCCTAAAAATGCAACAGGTTCGCCAGAAACCCAGGAGCCGCTGGATACCTGGTTTTTCACCCTGTTGCAAGGCCAAAAGTTTCAGCTTCTCTGGGGGCATGTAGTCCCCTTCTTTCTCCGAGACAAACGGGGAGAGGTGAGGGGGCAGCATTACGCCGGGGAAGTAATCGGCCACGGGAAGGCATATCTTGGCATTGACTGAGTCAAAGACCCACTGAGGCTGGAGGTAATATCTGGGGAGAAAGGAAAGCCAATGAGAAGTGGGCGTATTAGAATGTCAAGTTGTACATTGCGGTGGCGCAGTGGTTAGAGTGCGGTACTGCCGGCTAACTGCCGGCTGCCTGCAATTTGGCAGTTTGAATCTCACCAGGATCAAGGTTGACTCAGCCTTCCGTCCTTCAGAGGTCAGTAAAATGAGGACCCAGATTGTTGGGGGCAAGAGACCGACTCTGTAAACCGCTTAGAGAGGGCTGTAAAAGCACTATGAAGCGGTATATAAGTCTAAGTGCTATTGCCCCCACTTCCTTCCTTCCCCCCCCTCCTTTCCTTCCTTTCCCCCCTCCCTTTTATCCTTCCTTCCTTCCTTCCTTCCTTCCTTCCTTCCTTCCTTCCTTCCTTCCTTCCTTCCTGTTAGAATGCAGTATTGCAGGCTAATTCTGCCGGCTGCCAGCAGTTCGATCCTGACCGGCTCAAGGTTGACTCAAGCTTTCTTAAAATCTGATGTCCGTTTTTTGGCCTACCAAAGGGCAGAGTTCTCACCTTCCAATCACTTGCTTCTCTACATTTGGACGGTCCACTATCTGGTGGGTGATGCGGGGGTCCGTAACATCGTAGGTGGCGCCAATGCAAACAGACTTGTCCCAGGACACTTTGCCGCCAAAGCACCTGGTGAAGGAGAGGCGGGGTTAAGCCAGATCTAGTGACAGGTTTTACATTCAAATGCACATTTACTGAATTTCTCGGAGTATAAGACGCACCTTCCCCCCCCCAAAAGGGGGTGAAATTCAGTTGCGTCATACATCGAATGTAGCCCCGCCCACCCACTGGCCCCCACCCTTTGGCCTCTGCCTCCCAGCAGTTTACCTCCTTGCAGCAAGCAGAAACAGCTCCTTTCAGCTTCAGCACAGGCTAATTAGCACATGTTGATTGAATCGTCAAAGGCTTACACACCTGATGACAAAGGCTAAGGGTTCGCGAGGCACCTCCCGGTTGAGAAAGAACTGCAGCCCTTCGAAGAGCTTCTTCTGTTTCTCCAAGTCCTCTTCCTCCTTCCTCCTGGTCTCTTCTTGTTCTGCAGTCTCCTAGGTAGAGAGAGAGAAAAAGCTCTATCGAACCCCTTCTCTGTGTTGAGTTTGTGTGTGAGAAGGAGGGTGAAGGCAGCCTCTTTCCTAACAGTTCCCAGAGTATGCTTCGTGCGCGTAATAAGTCTGTTTCAGTTTGGCAAGATTCTGTCTATAGGTTTGGAACAATGAAGAAATCATCTTGGAAGAATCGCTACATGAGCCGCGGTGGCACAGTGGTTAGAGTGCAGTACTGCAGGCTACTTCTGCTGCCTGCCGGCTGCCTGCAATTTGGCAGTTCAAATCTCACCGGCTCAAGGTTGACTCAGCCTTCCGCCCTTCCGAGGTTGGTAAAATGAGGACCCAGATTGTTGGGGGCAAGAGGCTGATTCTGTAACATGCTTAGAGAGGGGTGTAAAAGCACTGTAAATCAGTATATAAATCTAAATGCTATTGACCTTCCTTCGTTCCTTCCCTCCCCCTCCCTCCCTTTTATCCTTCCTTCCTTCCTTCCTTCCTTCCTTCCTTCCTTCCTTCCTTCCTTCCATCCATCCATCCATCCATCCATCCTCCTTTCCCTTCCCTTCCCTTCCCTTCCCTTCCCTTCCCTGTGGTTAAAATGCAGCATTGCAGGCTAATTCTGCCAACAGTTCAATCCTGACCTGCTCAAGGTTGACTCAGCCTTCCGTCCTTTCATAAAATGAGGACCCAGATTGTTGGGGGGCAATAGGCTGACTCTGTAAACCACTTAGAGAGGGCTGTAAAGCACCACAAAGCAGTATGTAAGTCTAAGGGCTATTGCCATCTTTCTTTCTTTGAGTTTGGGAGACTGACATTTTGTTAACAATAACTATTGTGTTTCCCGGAAAATAAGACCCTGTCTTATATTTTGTTTCTGAACCCTGAAATAAGCGCTTGGCCTTATTGCCATGCGCTCAAAAGTCTGATTGGGTTTATTATTAGAGGATGTTTTATTTTGGGGAAAACAGGGTATCTATCTATCTATCTATCTATCTATCTATCTATCTATCTATCTATCTATCAGCTATCTATCACTTATCTCTATCTATCTATCTATCTATCAATCTATCTGCTATCTCTCTCTCTTCTATCTATCTATCTATCTGCTATCTATCTATCCATCTATCTATCTATCAGCTATCTATCACTTATCTCTATCTATCTATCTATCTATCTATCTATCTATCTATCTATCATCTATCACTTATCTCTATCTATCTATCCATCCATCCATCAGCTATCTATCACTTATATCTATCTATCTATCTATCTATCTATCTATCTATCTATCTATCTATCTATCATCTATCTATCTATCTATCTATCCATCCATCCATCTATCTATCAGCTATCTATCACTTATCTCTATCTATCTATCTATCTATCTATCTATCTATCTATCTATCTATCTATCTATCTATCTATCTATCTATAGTGTTTCCCCAAAAATAAGACCCTGCCTTATATTTTTTTGAACCCTGAAATAAGCGCTTGGCCTTATTATCAGGGGATGTCTTATTTTGGGGAAAACAGGGTATCTCAAAGTACAGTCTCCCCAACATCCTGTCTCTTGGGAAGGTATTTTCCTCTGACTCCCCCAAAAAATGGGGTGTCACTCACCCCTTCCACGGGGAACTCATCCACTTCGGCTTCATCCTCGATGTTGGGGGCAACGACTCGAGCCAGGCTGGTGCTGAGAGCCGACAGTTTCTAAGGGAGGGTCAAAGAAAGAGAACCATGAAATTGATGGGCGACTTGATCCAAGTCAACTTAAACGAAGCACGCAGCTCATGTAGATACCCAGAATGGAAGCAGGCTGGCTGGGGAATTCTGGGAGTTGAAGTCCACATATCTTCAAGCTGCCAAGATCGAGAAACACCGACATAGAGACTGCAATGTTCCTTAAGGAAGGACGTGGAGGAAAATTTGGAAGGATAGGATTGGGCATCCGTGTTCTCACCTCTAAGGTGCTCTCAGAGTCCAAGGCGTAAGCTTCTCCATCCTCTGGCTTCTTCTCTACTGAAGAATGGCCTTCGATCTAAAAGAACAGAACACGGATACGGCAGTGGTGAAATGTAAAAATTGTTACTACCGGTTCTGTGGGCGTGGCTTGGGGACTGGGTGGGCGTGGCCAACTTTTTTTTTTCTTCCTTTTCTTTTAAAAGCATTTTTTCTACCACCTCTTCGGCCGAAGAGGTTGCAGGAAAAAAAAATGCTTTTAAAAGCCTCTGACGATCGGGCAACCCAGCTGGGATCGTCAGAGGCTTTTAAAAGCATTTTTTTCTACAACCTCTTTGGCCGATTTTAAAAGCCTCTGACGATCCCAGCTGAGCCGCGCGATCATCAGATCCTTTTTTTTTTCTTTTAAAAGCATTCTTTCGGCAGAAGAGGTTGTAGAAAATGCTTTTAAAAGTAAAAAAAAAGTCTCTGATGATCACCGGGCTCAGCTGGGCATGGAGGGGGGACTGCAGGGATTTTTGTTACCGGTTCTCCGAACCACCCACCGCATTGCTACCGGATTGGGCGATCCAGTCCGAACCGGGAGCATTTCACCCCTGGGATACGGGGAGGTCAACCCTTTGAGGTAGTCCAGACAGGCCACTCAAACCACGAGGGATAAACACGACTTGTTATTTTAAGGTTACAGTCCCAGACCCTTGCAAACATTTTTTTGGAATATTTCTTTTTTTTAAAAAAGGAAGTGTTGGGTAGAGCTTAATATGAAAAAAGGAAATTGGAATCAGTTACAGGTAGACCCTGATTTACAACAGTTCTGTTTAGTGACTGTTGTGAAGTTACGACAGCCCTGGAAAAAGTGACGAACGGAACAGAATAAAACAGAACACTTAACAACTCGTGTTGCAATGATTCACTTAACAACTAGGTCAAGAAAGGTCATAAAATGCACTTAACTAATGTCTCTCTTAACAACAGAAACGTGGAGCTCAACTTTGGTCGTAAGTCGAGGACTACCTGTACTGAAAAGACCCCTGGTATCGAAGAGCTGGGTCACTTGGAGTTCCTTTCCAATTCCTTCTCTTTCCTCGGGCATCAATAATGTTTTGCCAATGGCCTGGACTATTATTTTTTTTTTTTAAGACCATCTCTGTGTGTGTGTGTCTCTCTCTCTCTATCTGGGTCAGTTGCCCGTTAAGAAGATAAACTGGGCTTCTCAGTAGCTTGTCTGCTTCACTCACCTTCGGGGGATAGTGCAAGTTGAGTGTCTGGTAGAGACGAAAATTGACAAAGCCAAGGAGAGTGGTGTAGAATTCAGTGAAAGTAGCCATGACCCTATAATCCACATCCGTCGGGTGCTGGAAGAAAGTCAGTCAATCAATCAATCAATCAATCAATGTGCAGAAACTTTTTTTTTAAAAAAAATCTAACTCCCAGTTCTATTTATTTTTTTGTAAACAGGAATATATATATATATATTTTAAAGGAAGACCACAACAATACACGAGCAAATAATAGATACACACTCAAGGTAAACCGATCCAAACTCGATTGCGGGAAGTACGACTTCAGCAACAGAGTGGACAAAGTCTGGAATGCATGACCTGACTCTGTGGTTTCATCCCCAAACCCCCCAAAACTTTAACCTTAAATTGTCTACTGTTGACCTCACCCCATTCCTAAGAGGTCTGTAAGGGGGCGTGCATAAGAGCACCAGCGTGCTTACGGTCCCTGTCCTAATATTCCTTTTTTACTTACTCTTTTCATCCATTCAAATTATGTATATACTTTTACCTGTAATCTTATATATTCTTAATAAATAAATAAAAATAAAAAGTGTTGGGTATGACTTAATATTTAAAAGGAAGCTGAAATATGTACCCATGAGACCACGACCAGAAGGGGCCATGATTTCGCGGGCTGCCTGCATTCCCGCGGATGGGAGTTTGTTTGTTTGTGTGGACTGGTTGCTGGCATGCCGGGGACCCCTGTTCTAAGCTATCCTTCCCAGATCAGGTGGGAAGTTTGATGGCTTTCTCAAAAGTTCACCAGGTGCAACGGCCAGCTCTCCTGCACACCTGGGTTAATCTTTCGGGACACGTGTATGAATATGCATTTCTACGGTTAACACAAAATGCAAGATCGACCTTCAAGGCAGCCTGTAAATCAGGGACTAGAGCAGGCAGCTTTCTGGGACACCTGTCAATCTGCATAACCTTCCAAGGCCATAAGCTTAGGTCAAAGACAAGCTTTATCTTACAAAGTCCCGAATCCGATTTTCCAGGAAGGAAGTTTGTCATTGCTCTAACTCTCGAGAGAATTGGGACTGAAATTGGAATGTTGGTTTGTTAAGTCATTGCAGTCGTTAAGTCAAGGCACCAGGAGACTGGACTTCATTTTATGACAGTTTTTAACAACAGTTGTTAAGCGAGTCATCATGGCCAATTAAGTGAACTATACAGTTGTAAGTGTGAACCCACTTCATTCAATGGACTTTTTTTTTTTTTTTGCTGGAAAATGCAATCGTGTGACACTGCAATTGGTTGCAAATGTGAGGTGAGTTGCCAGCACCCAAAATACAATCGGGAGAGCGTTTGGGGTGGGGTGGCAGTTGAAAGTTGAAGGATAGGGTCATAAGTAACTTTTTGGGGAATCTGTTTTTGCTTTGAATGTTCATTAATTGGCAGTCGTAAGTCAACCTGCATAAAATAAGTTTACACGTGCAATACTTAAGATCCTAAAGTTGGTAGAATTTTTATTTACTTACTTTTAAGACTTTTAAGCTTTCTAAATAACATTGACGTTCATAATTGGCAATTAATTTACATAAAGGTTATTGCAGCGGAACCTGTGGCTGAAGTAATGAAATATATCAAGATTGATCACATCACAATCAATGGAAAAAAGAGATCTTACAGGCACAAGAAGGGATGCCTTGGTCGGTGATCATTAAGAAGCAAAATATAACGTTTTTTTTTTTAAAAAAAAATGAGAGAAATGCTTTGTAAATAAGCAAAGACAGTTCTCTGTGTCCAAGCAACTGTCTTCTAACAATGAAACTCCATGCTTAGAGTTAATTGTTAATTGCCATTTTCACCTTGGGTTTTTGTTTTTTTTTAAAAAAAAGTTAATGATTTGCTTCCCATGAGAACACTGAACACTAAAACACCAAGCATGAGAGTTCGGCACGCAAAAAACAGGAAGGAATCTGCCTTCTGGTCAAGAATGCCTAATTCTGTTCAGGTACATAACAGAGTTGGAAGGGACCTTGGAGGTCTTCTAGTCCAACCCCGTTCAAGCAGAAGACCTTATATCACTCCAGACAAACAGCTGTCCAGTCTCTCTTTAAACACCTCCAGTGATGAAGTACCCACAACTTCTGGTGGCAAGTTGTTCCACTGATTATTTGTTCTCACTGTCAGGAAATTTCTCCTTAGTTCTAGGCTGCTTTTCTCCTTGGTTAGTTTCCACCCATTGCTTCTTGTCCTGCCTTCGGGTGCTTTGGAGAATAGCTTGACTCCCTCTTCTTTGGGGCAGCCCCTGATATTAAACGATATTAAACAGCCCTATACTCACGTTGTGGGAGAAGGCATAGGGCGTTATCCAGGTGACAAGCTGGCCCAGCACCTCAGCCTGGTAATAGATGCCCTTAATGGAGAGGAAAACCTGTGGGAAAGCAGAGAAAAACAAACTCAAGTCAGGAAAACAACCCAAGAGCCTAAAATTGCAGACAGGAAAGAAATGACTAGCACAGGGTTGGTAAATCTTTTTTGGGCTCAGGCGTGTCAATAATTCAAAAAAATAAAAATAATAATGCCTAACTCTGCTGGCGTTACCCTTTTTCCCATGAGCAAAACAGAAATAATGCTTTACATAGTCACTTATTTTTTTTTTTTTAAATACAATCCAATTGTGTGTGTGACACATTCACCCACCCCCAGGATCGATGCCACTTTTGTTAGGGCAGTGTTCCCTTTCGGTTGACACGCTCTGCGGCCTGCCCGTGCCTTCTCCGAGGCCCACGAGGCCTTCGTTCTTGAAGTGGCTTCCGGGAGATCCACGGCCTCCGAACACCTCACAAATATATGACTTTCGAATGCTCCAGAGGCCGCATAGCAGCCTGGCCCCCTCACGTGATTTTTGGAAGCTGCACAAGAGCGCATCCCTATTCGTGCATGGCCTCCAAAAGCAGCACGAAACCACGAGCTTTGACGAATAACGCCTTGGTAGTACAGTGGTCTAAGGCACCCTGTTATTAAGCTGGTTATTAAAACCAGCTGCCTGCAATTACTGCAGGTTCGAATCTCTCCAAGGCTCAAGGTTGACTCAGCCTTCCATCCTTTCTAAGGTAGGTAAATTGAGGACCCAGATTGTGGGGGCAATAAGCTGACTTTGTATAAATATACAAAAAGGATGAAGGCTATTGCTGAGCACATTGTAAGCCGCCCTGAGTCTCCGGAGAAGGGCGGCATATAAATCAAATTAAAAAAAAAAAAATGTTGTTGTTGAACACTGATGTACCGCTCGAAACATCATGGCGTGTCAGCTTAAAAACGTGTGTCAGAGGTATGCCGTCTGTGGATTAACAGCTCCGTTGACTTAATTCTCTTGGCATGTATTCATCATCATTTAATGATCCCATAATCCATTGCGGGGTGGAGTCTGGGCAACTGAATGGAGCTAGCAGAGTGTTTACTGGCCGGATGCCTTTCCTGTCACCAATGCGGAGTTTTGTTCAGCAGATATATTTCTCATAGTTCTGAGAAATATCTGCCTCTACCTAGGATCGAACTCACAGCCTCCTGATTGTGAGGCGAGAGCTCCACCTCTAGGCCACCGCACCACTCTTATTCTCTTGGCATGTATTCATCATCATCATTTAATGACCCCATGGAGTCTGGGCAACTGAATGGAGCTAGCAGAGTGTTTACTGGCCGGATGCCTTTCTTGTCGCCAATGCGGAGTTTTTGTTCAGCAGATATATTTCTCAATGTGCCCAGAGAGAGAAATATCTGCCTCTACCTAGGATCGAACTCACAGCCTCCTGATTGTGAGGCGAGAGCTCCACCCCTAAGCCACCGCACCACTCTTATTCTCTTGGCATGTATTGATCCGAGGGAAATCCATCAGCATTGGCGTCTCCAAAGGGGCCCTTCCCAGCTCACCTTGCGAAGACCGCGCGAGGCGATGACGTAGTTGAGGAACTCCACGGTCAGCCGACGACACAGCTGGATGGTCTGGATGTGACACTTGCCGGTGCGCGGGAAGGTGGAAAAGAGGACGCACATGGAGAGCGCATCGTCCAAATCTCGCAGGGCGTCCACGAAGGTTGGGTATCTGCAGCCATTTGAGAAGAAGATGAGAAGTTCAAGCACCATCTGCCTCTCCAGACGCTTGTGGGAGTGAAGTTGTAAGTATCATTGCGGCTTCCTGCTATTAGGGCTTAATCTGCCAACAGGAATTGCCCCAAATCTGTCGTGCAATCTTGCTTAACCAGGTTTTGTTGAACGAACTGTAATCGTCTGGATAGCCACTCAAGTCTAAGCAAAATTTTATACATACCATATTTTTTGGAGTATAAAACGCACTTCCATCCCCTCCCTAAGAGAGGGTGAAATTTTGAGTGTGTCTTACACACCGAATGTAGCCAAAAATGTGAGGCACGGAGGCAGCGATGGTCTGTGGCAATCCCTGCAGCCTGGAACAGCTGATTGGAGACCGATCCACCCGCCAATCAGCTGCTCGTGCTGAATCAGGCGGCAATAATATGCTGAAGCTCACCTGCGGTTTGCTATTTGATGCAAGGACTCAAGAGTTTGCAACAGCAATCCCATCCAGAAAGCACACACAAATAACTGATTCAGCAGGATTCAATAACTTCTCTTTATATACAATATAACACATGAAGTAAATATACAATACCAAAAGCAGGTTTTCCAACGTGGTAGTAAATACAAGCAAAACACAAGCAGAGGAGAGGAGTTTCAGTTTCAGTTTTGAGCAGCAGACTAGTTTAGAGCTCAGCACAGACTCAGAGCTAAGCCACGCCCAGGCTCCTTGCTGTCTCCTTCCGTGTTGCTCACATAGCAAATAATGTTTCAGTTTCCAAACAGCCCTCAACTCTCTCACATATTGACAGGACGCTAGCCAGACGAATACCGATGGATGCTGGTAGTCAGAGGCAGATTTTTTTTTTTTCTTATTTTCCTCCCCAAAAACTAAGGTGCGTCTTATACTCCGGAGCGTCTTATACTCCGAAAAATACAGTCATTGCAACCCTAGAATTCCCAGACAATCGTTTGAAAACTGCTCCTTTTCCCCTCCCAAAGCCAGGCGAGATTATTGATCTTGAGGGCTTTCAACTCTTACCTCTCTTTGATGATGTGGTCCAATTTATAAGCCGGCTTGTTGTCTTTCAGGCGCTGCACTGTGTTCCATTCGCTCTTCCCGTAGGCTTTTCGCAACTTGCGGACAAACACCTTGTGGGGAGAGAAACATTTTACAGCCCCACATTTCCCAATGTCCAGACCACAATTCTAAGGGGCTGGACTGCTATCCACCAGCACGTTTCCTTCCTCTTCTTCAACAAAGAGACCCCGAGTCTTTGGCTTGTTTTCTTTTATACCAGGGGTGTCAAACCCGTGGCCCCCGGACCGGATGTGTCCACGTGGCGGCCACGCCGACCCCCATTTTAGCCAAGGGGAAAAAAAGTTGCAATACGTCACGTGATGACGTGAGTTTGACACACCTATTTATGCTACCCTGTTTCCCTGAAAATAAGACATCCCCTAAAATAAGCCCTCCCCGAAAATATTTAAACGCAGAGATGGAAATCAGGTAGGATGGCAAGAGGAGCCCCATCTTGTTCCACACGCCCCAAAATAATAAGACCTCCCCGAAAATAAGGCCAAGAGCTTATTTTGGGGTTCAAAAAAAAAATAAGATAGGGTCTTATTTTGGGGGAAACACGGTAAGCATATATTTTTTGCGTATTATTTTTTCATTTCTCTTATGACCGTATTAAAAATACTTCTCTATTTCACAGACGTCAAATGCTTTAAACTTCTCACCCAGAACGCTAGATTTTAAGGCTGGATAAAATGATCCCAAGAGTCCCTTGGACTGCAAGGCGATCCAAGCGGTCAGTCCTAGAGGAGATCAACCTTGACTGCTCTCTAGAAGGCCAGATCCTGAAGATGAAACTCAAATCCTTTGGCCACCTAACGAGAAGGAAGGACTCCCTGGAGAAGATGCTGGGAAAGATGGAGGGCAAAAGAAGAAGAAGGGGACGACAGAGAACGAGGTGGCTGGATGGAGTCACTGAAGCAGTCGGTGTGAGCTTCAATGGACTCCAGAGGATGGTAGAGGACAGGAAGACCTGGAGGAACGTGGTCCATGGAGTCACGATGGGTTGGACACGATTTCGCGACTAACAACAACAAAATGATCTTAAATTAACTTTGCCACTGGCGCCCTGAGTTGCAAGTGAAAACTGTGCCGATCAAATAATTAACACAGGAAGAAAAAGCATTCCAGTAAGTTGCAGAACAGCAATTTTTGAAGTGCCAATCACTCCCACCCGCCCCGTCCAAAGTGGCTGTTACGCCCAGAGGTTCATCTGCAGCTTTTAATCAGTTCCGGGGTCCCCCCTCCCCCAAATCGTGATACCTTATAGTCCCGGAATTTGTTGACAATGGGCTCATGGAGAAGAAATTTTATGTCTTTCAAGAGGTAAAACGTCCGGGCGGCTGTTGATCCCTTGTTCACCTTCTTCTTGTGTTTGGGCTCGTGGGGATAAATCCCTTTTAGGATGCAGAGTCGCCTGGAAAAACGAAAACGGGTGAGAAGACGGATTTGCTACCTTAAAGTCTTGGCTGGCTTCACATTTAAAGATGGGGATGCAGTCTTGTGTGTCCACCGTTAACTTGGAGTGGCGGCAGGCGCCAAAAAACTCAACGACCAAATCACAATCTGAATCATGGATTTATATATCTTGGCAATCTCCTAACTTTTGGATAGCGAAATGGGCAGCACCATCAGGCGTTGCCCCGAAGAAGAAGTGGGGTGGTAGTGGTAGCTATTCTCCAAAGCAGCTGAAAGGCAGGACAAGAAGCAACGGATGGAAACTAAGCAAGGAGAGAAGCAACCTAGAACTAAGGAGGAATTTCCTGATAATTAGAAAAATTAACCAGTGGAACAGCTTGCCACCAGAAGTTGTGGGTGCTCCATCACCGGAGGCTTTTAAGAAGAGGTTGGACAAGCATATACATTTCATAAATAATTAAAACAAGCATCTTGTGTGAACTCAACCATCACTTAAGCCCAGCGTGATCCTTACCCAATATTTCTCGGTCTCCAAATTTGTCCCACCTCCTCACCCTCTCCCCTCTCCACCCCACTTCAGTTTCTACTCCATTCCTAAGGCATCACCTGCACCTTCCCTGCACAACTAGAGCAAGTGACACCCCCGGCAGACCACTCAAAATCTCTTGGCCGTACCTGAAGTCTGGAAGGCTGAGCTGCAGTTTCTTCCGAGCTTTATTTCTGGTGATATAGTTGGTGGCTGAACCCCTCTCGTACTTTCGTAGACGGGCAGGGAAAAAAAGAGAGACAAAGCAGTTAATTAGCTCTGGCCCTGCCAATAACTTCTCGCCTTACTGGATGTGGAGCCTCCCAGATACGCTGCAGCTCCTTGACTGGCACATTTGCCCGGCTGGAAGATGCCAGGCAAAAAGGCCCTCCAAGAATTTGATGTCATGATCTATGACCAACCAACTCAGGAAGCTCAAACTGCCCAAGGAGCTGCTGATCCAGTTCTACAGAGGAATGATGGAGTCTGTCATCTGCACCTCCATAACTGTCTGGTTTGGCTCTGCAACCCAACAAGACAGACACAGACTTCAGAGGATCATTAGAACTGCAGAAAAAACCATGGCTACCAACCTGCCTTCCATGGAGGACCTGCATACTGCACGAGTCAAAAAGAGGGGCTGGGAAAATATCTACAGACCCCTCACATCCTGGACATAAACTGTTTCAACTCCTACCCGCAAAACGATGCTATAGAGCACTGCACACCAGAACAACTAGACACAAGGACAGTTTTTCCCCCCGAACGCCATCACTCTGCTGAACAAATAATTCCCTCAACACTGTCAAACTATTCACTAAGTCTGCATTACTATTACTATTAATCTTCTCATCGTTCCTATCACCCATCTCCTCCCACTTATGACTGCATGACTGTAACTTTGCTGCTTACATCCTTACGATTTATATTGTTTCCTAGTATGATTCGATTGCTTATTTGTACCCTATGACTATCATTAAGTGTTGTACCTGATGATTCTTGACAAACGTATCTTTTCTTTTATGTACACCGAGAGCAGATGCACCAAAGACAAATTCCTTCTGTGAACAATCACACTTGGCCAATAAAAAATTCTATTCTATTCTATTCTATTCTAATTTCCCCCTATTCAATTCTATTCCCTATCTATACCCTATTCTACTCTACTCTATTTTCTATCCTATCCTAAATTCCTCTCCTCTCTCTTCTCCTCTACTTCTATTCTTTTCTATTTTCTATTCTATTTTCTACCCTATCCTAAATTCCTCTCCTCTCCCCTTCTAATTTCTATTCTATTCTATTCTAATTCTATTCTATATTCTATTCTATTCTACTCTACTCATTTTCTACCCTACCCTACCCTATATTCTTATTCTATTCTATTTTCTATCCTATCCTAAATTCCTCTCCTCTCCATTCTATTCTATTCTACTCCACTCTCTATCCTATCTATCATCCTAACCTAACTTCTGATTCAATTCTATTCTATTCTCTATTCTATTTTCTATCCTATCCTAAATTCCTCTCCTCTCCTCTGTTCTATTCTACTCTACTCTTATCCTAAATTCTTACTCTACTCTACTCCCTATGCTATCTATCATCCTAACCTAACCTAGCTTCTTATTCTATTCTATTCTTTTCTATTTTCTATTCTATTTTCTATCCTATCCTAAATTCTTCTCCTCTCCCCTTCTAATTTCTATTCTATTCTAATTCTATTCTATGTTCTATTCTATTCTACTCTACTTATTTTCTACCCTACCCTACCCTATCCTATCTTCTTATTCTATTCTATTTTCTATCCCATCCTAAATTCCTCTCCTCTCCTCTCTTCTCCTCTGTTCTATTCTACTCTACTCTCTTATCCTAAATTCTTACTCTACTCTACTCCCTATTCTATCTATCATCCTAACCTAACCTAGCTTCTTATTCTATTCTATTCTTTTCTATTTTCTATTCTATTTTCTATCCTATCCTAAATTCCTCTCCTCTCCCCTTCTAATTTCTATTCTATTCTATTCTAATTCTATTCTATATTCTATTCTATTCTACTCTACTTATTTTCTACCCTACCCTACCCTATCCTATCTTCTTATTCTATTCTATTTTCTATCCCATCCTAAATTCCTCTCCTCTCCTCTCAATTCTATTCTATTCTACTCTCTATCCTATCCTAAATTCTTACTCTACTCCCTATCCTATCTATCATCCTAACCTAACCTAACTTCTTATTTTATTCTATTCTTTTCTATTTTCTATTCTATTTTCTATCCTATCCTATCCTAAACTCTTATTCTGTTCTATTCTCTATTCTATTTTCTATCCTATCCTAATTTCCTCTCCTCTCAATTCAATTCTATTCTACTCTCTCCTTTCCTCTCTATCCTATCCTAAATCCCTCTTCTCTTCTCTTCTCTCCTCTCCTCTCTTCTTTTTTCTTCTTTTCTTTTCTTTTCTTCTCTTTTCTTCTATTCTATTCTATTTTCTATTTTCTATCCTATCCTAAATTCTTATTCCATTCTATTCTCTTCTCTTCTGAGCGGGGAGGCTCGGCCCCATCTTCCCAGGAGCTCTGCGTGGGCGGGACAGAGACCTCCCCCCCCCCCGAGAGGCGACTCGCAAGATGCGTGTCGGGAGGCGGCTAAACCCGGAAGTGGCGTGTCTGCATTCAGACGTTCTTTCCAATACACGTGAACAAAAAAAAGAACCGTGAACGCTTTTTTCCCCCCCCAGGGCGGCTCAGTGACAGCCGCCGAGGCTCCGCTTTTCGCTCCACGCCCTTGCGGTACCTTCTTTTTCTCCAGGCCGCCCATCGTGACCGACCCGCCGCTTCTCCCCCTCCGCCTTCTGCCCACGTGGTGGATGGAGAGGCTTCCGGGCCGGGCCTTTAAGCCCCGCCCCTTCCGCCCTCGGGAATCCCGCCCCTTCCGCTCCTCGGAGGGGTTGTCCACGTTAGTGCCTGAACGGGAGTCCGGAGGGGCCGCTCTACGGGCCTCGGGAGCGGACGGTTGTGGACTCCGCGAGGCAGGAAGATGTGCTTTATTCCCGGGGTTGATCAAGCCGAGAAAATCTCCCCGGAGCCCGCTGTTTCGAGCAGGCACCAAAGTAGAAGGTCGGAGAGGGGTCCTTTGGAGAAGGGTCCTCTCTGAAGGTGGGGGGGGAGCGTGATGGGGATTGGCTGTCCGGGATAAAGAGGAGGCGCACGAAGTCGAGTTTTTCCGCGTCTCTCTGCTGCCCCCTGGAGGCTTCTTCATGGACCGGGCTTGCTTTGCTTTGGCGCAAGCGCAGAAAGACTGAAGTGTTCTTGGAGATACAGAAAGGAGAGAGGAGGGGAGGGGAAGGGAGGAAAGGAAAGGAAAAGGAGAAAGAAAAGAAAAAGAATAGAAGAAGAAAGAAAGAAAGAAAGAAAGAAAGAAAGAAAGAAAGAAAGAAAGAAAGAAAGAAAGAAAGAAAGAAAGAAAGAAAGAAAGAAAGAAAGAAAGAAAGAAAGAAAGAAGTGTGATGGGGATTCTGAGAAATATATTTCATAAATGGAGAAATAAGATGATTAATTAATGTTACGCTAAGTAACTAGGAATTAAAGGGCAGATGGCGATATTTTTCATATATTATGTATTAAGAAGAGATTAAGATAAGATTAAAAAAAATAGGGAAAAAGAAAATTATGGCTGAAAACCGAAATAGGTAAATTGTATTTGGAAAAAAACAAAGGAATATTGGAATGGATGATAAAATTCAATATATAACTATGTTATAAGATGCATAAGATATGACCTGGTCAACGTTCTCTTCATAAAATATGTATGTAAAAGAAAAATTAAATAAAACTTGTTTTTTTTAAAAAAAAAAACTGGTCTCACAAATGTATCCACAATGAGTTTCCCAACATTAAAGCTACACTCTGACTTGATCATTTAATCACATTCAGGAGTTGTAATGGACATCATCACAAAAACCTTTGTTAAAACAAACAAACAAACAAAACCCTATTTTAAAAGTGACTTTGGTTCAGTGGCAATTGAGATTCTAGCTTTAAAAAAAGGAATCCCAATACTGTAGGCACAGATCCTTCTATGCCTGCAGCTTTTGTTCCTTCCCTGATAAGAAATCTTAACCATCCTCGATGTATTTCAATGCTGTTATCTGTTTCAGATTATTATTAGAGGATATATTTTTTTTCTCGGTCTAACACAACTTGTCCTACACACTTGTCCTCTGCCCCGCCTTCCAGATCTCTGCTCTGGTCTCTCAACTTTCTTTTTTTGTTTAAAGCCACTTCCTGCAAAAACAAAAAAACAGCTGACTTCAGCAGCTGGGAGGGGAAAGCAGAGATCGTATGACAAAGGATAAACAAGAAATCGTGGGAAAAGTGAATCTCCCACAACTCAGTTTCTGGCTACTCATGAGAATTCGAAAGAAGACCCCACTAGGATAGAATCAACGGCCAGTACAATTAAGGTAAGAGGCATCAAGGAAGCCCCTGTCATTCAAAACATTGAAGTTTTACCCAACCTGGTGCCCTTCAGGCATTGTGAGGCTAGAGGGGGAGATTTCCCCAAGAAGCATGAAAAGAGCCAGATCTGAAGACGGCTGTGTTATCAATCTGCCTGTCTTTTTTTTTTTTAAAAAAAATGCAAAATTCGGCCCCATTGGATTCAGTCGGGACTTATTTCTGGAGAAACAACATTGCCTTTCTCCGGTGAGGAAACAGATCGAAGAGGAAGTATGAGACAGTCTCAGTTTTTAAGTTTCTCTCTTGCTACCGGTCGGGTTGTCTCTCGATTCAACAAACTTGCAAACTAGCCAAACATTTGAAAACGACGGGCTGAAAAAAATCACTCCTTAGGGAGGGTGTTATAGGGAGAGCCTGCTGAATAAACTCTGTTCTGGTTAACCATGTAGAGAGAAGATTATCTCGCAGAATAACTTTCAGCAAAAGAAGATGTCAGAAAGATGTGGAGACTCTGGAAAGAGTGCGGAGAAGAGCAACAAAGAGGATTAAGGAACGGGAGGCTAAAACATATGAAGAACGGTTGCAGGAACTGGGTATGTCTAGTTTAATGAAAAGAAGGACTAGGGGAGACATGATAGCAGTCCTCCAATATCTCAGGGGCTGCCCCAAAGAAGAGGGAGTCAAGCTATTCTCCAAAGCACCTGAAGGCAGGACAAGAAGCAACGGGTGGAAACTCATCAAGGAGAGAAGCAACCTAGAACTAAGGAGAAATTTCCTGACAGTGAGAACAATTAATCAGTGGAACAACTTGCCTCCAGAAGTGGTGCTTTGAAAAATTGCTTGACCCCCTCTTTTTTGGGGCAGCCCCTGAGATATTGGAAGACTGCTATCATGTCTCCCCTAGTCCTTCTTTTCATTAAACTAGACACACCCAGTTCCTGCAACCGTTCTTCATATGTTTTATCCTCCAGTCCCCTAATCATCTTTGTTGCTCTTCTCTGCACTCTTTCTAGAGTCTCCACATCTTTTTTACATCGTGACGACCAAAACTGAATGCAATATTCCAAGTGTGACCTTACTAAGGCATTATAAAGTGGTCTTAACACTTCACGTGATCTTGATTCTATCCCTCTGTTTATGCAGCCTAGAACTGTGTTGGCTTTTTTGGGCAGCTGCTGCACACGGCTGGCTCCTATTTACAGTAAATGATGAAATATGGGAAGATATGGGAAGCTCCCGGTCTCCCACTGCAGCCTCTCGCCGACTCCATCCGGTTCCATAAACCGGCCTTCCTCATCCTGAGCCAAGAGATCGAAATGTGATACAGGATGCCAAAGTCCCCTTCCAGTCTCTCCCGTCGCTGTTTTTCTTCCGACTCAGCCAAAGTCCTTTTCTCTTTTGTAAGATTCAGCCGTTGCTCCGGAGAGGATGCCGTGACCCGGATCGGTCCTTACGGTGATCAGTGATCTGGGATTCCTGAAGAGAAAGCTTTTTTGGGACAGTCCACGCCATTTTCCTGCCGTGGTCTCTGTCGGGATGGGCTTTCCATGGCTCCAACTTCCCTTCCTTTTCCTCTTCCACCTCCTGTTTACGTCAGTCCAGCTGTGCCGTAAGTCTCTTTGTCTTTATGATTAAGATTGTCAGGAAGTGCCAAAACTGGAAAGCAGAAAAAATTCCTACGAAGGGAGAGGTAAGTAAGAAAATATTAGAATGTGCAGAAATGAGTAGATTAATCTTAGCAATTAAGGGGAAGGAAGAATCGGAGGATTACAACGTATGGGGACAATTTTGGGCCAATGGCTGGAGACTGAATATAGACAATAGGCAATGTAAAAGTAAGAAATATGGGGAAAATATGTTGTAATGCATTCAATTTAAATGTAAGAGGAAAGATAAATATGTATTAAGAAAATGATGATAAATGTAGAATATGATGATATGATATCAGACCTCCTGATTGTGAGGTGAGAGCTCCCCTTCTAGGCACCACTCTAATGTTTCTTTCTTTCTTTCTTTCTTTCTTTCTTTCTTTCTTTCTTTCTTTCTTTCTTTCTTTCTTTCTTTCCTTCCTTTCTTTCTTTCTTTCTTTCTTTCTTTCTTTCTTTCTTTCTTTCTTTCTTTCTTTCTTTCTTTCTTTCTTTCTTTCTCTGGAAGAAATCCCTGCAGAAAACCTCCAGCTCATCCAGTCCCTGAATTCGGAGCTCCTAAAGGTAGCGGGCGATGGGTCCCAGGAGCCAGACCCCAGCCTCTATTTGGCCCTTCGACTTTCCAACCAGCATAATTTGGAGAAGGAAAGGGAGTATCTCAACCGACTGTCGGATGTCTTTCAGCCTCAAAGCAGCCGGTAGGTGCAGCCTAATCGCAACCCAGAAATTTGTCTTGAAAAATTCTTCCAAACAAAGAAGAAAAAATGCCTTAGAAATTCTTGATGGAAATGTAGAATTCCTGCACGGGCGTATTTATTATTTACAGAGAGTCCTCGATTTACGGCAGTTTGTATAGTGACCACTCAAAGTTACAAAGTTCCATTCCATTCTACCCTACTCTACTCTACTCTATTCTCCTTCCTTCTTTCCTCTTCCTCCTCTTCCTCCTCTTCCTCCTCTTCTACTCTCTTCTCTTCTCTTCTCTTCTCTTCTCTTCTCTTCTCTTCTCTTCTCTTCTCTTCTCTCCTCTCCTCTCCTCTCCTCTCCTCTCCTCTCCTCTCCTATCCTATCCTATCCTATCCTATCCTATCCTCTTTCCTCTTCCTTCTATTCTATTCTATTCTATTCTATTCTATTCTATTCTATTCTATTCTATTCTATTCTATTCTATTCTATTCTATTCTATTCTACTCTACTCTACTCTACTCTACCCTACCCTACCCTACCCTACCCTACCCTACCCTACCCTACCCTACCCTACCCTACCCTATCCTATCCTATCCTATCCTATCCTATCCTATCCTATCCTATCTTATTCTTCTTCCTTCTTACATTCTATTCTATTCTATTCTATTCTATTCTATTCTATTCTACTCTACTCTACTCTACTCTACTCTACTCTACTCTACCCTACCCTACCCTACCCTACCCTACCCTACCCTACCCTACCCTACCCTACCCTATCCTATCCTATCCTATCCTATCCTATCCTATCTTATTCTCCTTCCTTCTTACATTCTATTCTATTCTATTCTATTCTATTCTATTCTATTCTATTCTATTCTATTCTATTCTATTCTATTCTATTCTATTCTACTCTACTCTACTCTACTCTACTCTACTCTACTCTACTCTACTCTACTCTACTCTAATATATTAACCCTGCAGAATCCCTCCCAGCCCACAGAGAAAGAATTTAATGATCCGGTTTCTTGTCTTAGCAGCTCCAGGATCCCTTCCGATCCCAGCCACCGGAAAAAAACTGGGACAGGAGAGCTGGCTTTGTACCTCCTCGCTCTGCGGGCTGCTTGTCAGAACATGGACACCCCAGAGAGGAACCGAGCGGTGACTCAGCTGAAGCTTCTCTTGAATAGAGAAATGAAGCACATCGGTGAGAACGGGGTCAGCCCGAAGAATTCCCAATCACGGTTATTTCAGAGGGTTTTCTCCCACTAGGATAACAGTGTTCATCCGAGATCGTAAAATTAGAAACGACCAATTTTGAACTTGGTGCCCCCAATCCTGGCCAAATGCTTCTTGTCCTGCCTTCAGGTGCTTTGGAGAATAGCTTGACTCCCTCTTCTTTGGGGCAGCCCCTGAGATATTGGTAGACTGTCTCCCCTAGTCCTTCTTTTCATTAAACTAAACATACCCAGTTCCTGCAATCGTTCTTTGTATGTTTTAGCCCCCAGTCCCCTAATCCTCTTTGTTGCTCTTCTCTGCACTCTTTCTAGAGTCTCCGCATCTTTTTTTACATCGTGGCGACCAAAACTGGATGCCTTATTCCAAGTGTGCCCTTATTACCAAGGCTTTATAAAGTGGTATTCACACTTCACGTGATCTTGATTCTAATCCCTCTGTTGATGCAGCCTAGAACTGTGTTGGCTTTTTTGGGCAGCTGCTGCACACGGCTGGCTCCTATCGAAATGGTTGAGGACGGAAGGATTTCATTGTTCAGGAAGCATCTTTCTCTACACCTAGGGCACAAGGAGAAAGGTTACCCCATCACCAACTATTTCCAGTACAGCTTGGGGATCCTGGCTTTGTGCGTTCATAACAAGAGGACCGATCCGGAGGTGATCCGGAAGCTGCTGTCGGCTGAACACCATGACAGATTTAATCACCACCAGACACTCTCTGTAGGTAAGATCAGCCTGGCCCAAATCTTCCAGGTGAAGGTGCTTTTTTTTTTTAGCCTTTTGGCCAAATTTTCTCTCACTTAAGGACCGTGTGACTGGCTTAACAACCGCAGCGATTTGCTTAGCCATTGTTTAATTTATTGTCATTGCACCCAGTACAATGAAATTAAATGCCATCTTCAGTGAACATTATACATAAAATAAAATAAAACAAAACAAGAACACCCCTCCTTCATGTTCTATGCAATTGAATTGAAAACCTCTGATATTGCACTTCTACTATACAGTAAAATTCAATATATAGTTACCGCTCTGGGATAGAAGCTGTTTTTCAGCCTATTGTCCTTGTTTTTCTTGTCCTGTACCGGCTGCCAGATGGTAATAGTTCAAAAAAAAAAAAAAAAAAAAAAGGGTACCCAGGATGAGATGGATCTTTTAAGAATGTTTTGAACTTCCTTAAGGCAGTGGGAGCTATAAAGTTTTTCCAAGGAGGGGTGTGGCAAGGAAGGTGTTAAAATGGTGCAAAAGTCACTGTCTCGGTTAACAACGGAAACGTTGGGCTCAGTTGCGGTCGTAAGTCAAAGTCTATCTGAATGAATTGAGTCCAGCTGTGGCTGGAAAGAAACAAGGTTTTCTTAAATGAGCTACAGATTGATTGATTTGTTGGGATGCCCGGAGCTGTTAACCCTGGTTCACAATTTGTGTTCCAACAATGTGTCTCCTCTGTAGTCATCTCCTCCCAGTTGGGTGGGATTCATTGAAGGGCCTCTGGGGCCGAACTGACAGTCTTGGGACCTCACCCCATCCTTCTTTTCCTCTCCTTCACTCAAGACACGGAAGCCATGGCCGGCTTGGCTTTTATCTGCTTGGAACAAACCCCCGGATACCCCCACAATCTCCAGGTCAGCGTAAGCAGGGCTGTGAAACGAGCAAAAGCAAAGATCCTGGAAGCTCGGACTCAAGATGGGGTTTATGGGAACATCTACAGCACCCCGCTGGCGGTGCAGGTGAGGAGAGGGTGGGGTGTCCTGTCCCTGGCATTGTCTTCCTTGATGGTAGGGGGATTTCTTTTGGGGTGCAGGTCATTTATTCACGATTAATGGCATACAAGAGGGTGAGCGATGTGGTAGCCTAGAGGTGAAGATGCTTTGCCTCCCGCTCGGAAGGTTGAGAGATCAATCCCAGGCAGCAACAGATGTTTCTCTATCAAGGTGGAAAGAGAAAATATTTGCTGTGAACCCCGCGTAGGCATCAGGAAGGGCATCCGGCCAGTAAATGCTCAGCTCCGTTTAGTCTCCCGATTCCACCCTGAATCAAGGAATTGGAGGGATTACCAAAAAAATGACATATAAGGGGGCGCGATGGCTCAGCTGTTAAAGACACCGAGCCTATCAGCAGGAAAGCTGACACCCTGGGTTCAAGACACGATGAGCTCTTGTTCCTGCCCCAGCTTTTGCCCACCTAGCAGTTCGAAAGCATGCAAAATGTGAGTAGATAAATAGGTACCACCGGGTTGGGAAGGTATCCACGTTCCTTGATATAGTCATGCCGGCCACATGACCACAGAAGCGTCTTTCGGACGATGCTGGCTCCCGTGACTAAGAAACGGGGCTGAACACCGCCCCCTAGAGTCAGACACAACTGAACTTTTACTTTAATGACCTATAGAGGGCGCTTTCTTCTCTAATCTTGGGTGAACTTGTTTAGCTTTGCCATTTGTTTTCCGTTAGTTTTTGAGCGCTGTCGGAATGAGGCAGAACCAACAGGAGTTCTCCAGCGGCATGGAGGCCCTGAGGCAGAGCCTGGAACAGGGAGACTTTCAAAACAACCTGATCCGGTCACAGCTGCTGCCTGCCTTGTATTGCAAGAGTTACCTGGATGTTGCCAGCATGACGTGCCAAACTCAAACAGGTAAGGGAGAGAGAGAAGGGAGGGCACCGAAGCTGACTTTGGCTGAAGGGGAAGCGCGACTGATTAGAACAAGGGCATCCAGGAGTGGCCTTCAAAAATTTTAGCAAGGGGTTCTCTACCTGGTTGCTGGGTGGGTGTGGCCATGGTGGGCGTGGCCTAGTCGGCCTCCTGCACCATAGTGGGAAGGAGGGATTTGCCCTCCCTAGGCTCCAGAGGCTTTTATTGAACCTCCGGGAGGGTGAAAACGGCCTCCCCAGGCACCGGAGGCCCTTCCCGAACTTCTGGTAGGCCTGTTTTTCACCCTCCTCGAGCCTCCGCGCGCGCCCTGCACTTACCTGCATCCAAAACAGGCCATGTGGGGACTCCTGGGAGGGGAGGGGAGGGGTGGGCGGGGCCAGCCAGGAGTGGGATTTGGGGGTTCTCCGAACTGTACAGAATCTTAGCTAGAGATTCTCCCAAACCGCTACGAACCCCCAGCAGCCCACTCCTGAATCCCTTTCATTCACAGTCAGCAAGGCCTGTCCAAACAGTTTTTCAAAGGAATATTTATCAACACAGTCCTTATCTCGCTTGGCAAGCTGCCACGTAATGAGTTTCCAAACGCAGGGCAAGGCCAAACTTGGCACAGAGTCTCTCAAGAGTCACGGAACGAACGGATTGTTTCCTGCAAAAGCCCACTCCCTGTTCGCTCCTCTTTTGTTTCCTAGGGGAGGGGGCAAATCTCCTCCAAGGTGTGGCTTTACTCCCAAGTCGGCCCTGATTTCTGAGTTGTTCTTGTCTTCTGGCAGCTCTGTGCATGCACAAACTGGGAACAGGCTCCAGCTATTCCTCTGCCTCACTGCCATCTAGCTTCTTCTCTGCCTCCAACGCAAAACCCTCGTCCGAGCTTTCTCCAGCCCCCAGGACTGGCCCATGTTCCTCCCCAACCTCCTCACTGTCCAACTCTGCTGCCAGCTCCGTTGGCCACCGGCGGGCCACAACAGCTGGCTGGGGAATTCTGGGAGTTGAAGTCCACCCATCTTAAATTGCCTAAGGTTGGGACACACTGTTCTAACCAGGAAATCGTTTCTGATTCTTCTTCTTCTTCTTTTCTTCACAGAAAGTTCAGTCCCTGATCTTTCCCTGCCGAAACCTCAGGGGATCGATCCGACACGGAATATTTCTATCCGGCTAGAAGCAAGGAAGGCCTCTCAGTTACTGTACCAGCATGTCGTGGTGGTTCCTCGGGGATCGTCTCTTCTGGAGGTCCTGGAAGCTGCAGCCAAAGACATTCAGCAGCCTTTGAGGTCAGCGCCTCGTTCTCAGGTTTCGGGTGGGCAAGGGGAATTGGCTAGAGGACGGGGTGGGAAGATGGCTGCTTTGGGACCTGGGTGATTGGCCCAGAGTCACCCAGCTGGCTTTCAGGTCAAAGGTGGAACTAGAACTCACGGTCTCCTAGTGATTGGCCCAAAGTCACCCAGTCACTTTCATGCCTAAGGCGGGACTAGAACTCACGGTCTCCTAGTGATTGGCCCAAAGTCACCCAGTCACTTTCATGCCTAAGGCGGGACTAGAACTCACGGTCTCCTAGTGATTGGCCCAAAGTCACCCAGTCACTTTCAGGCCTAAGGCGGGACTAGAACTCACGGTCTCCTAGTGATTGGCCCAAAGTCACCCAGTCACTTTCAGGCCTAAGGCGGGACTAGAACTCACGGTCTCCTAGTGATTGGCCCAAAGTCACCCAGTCACTTTCATGCCTAAGGCGGGACTAGAACTCACGGTCTCCTAGTGATTGGCCCAAAGTCACCCAGTCACTTTCATGCCTAAGGCGGGACTAGAACTCACGGTCTCGTAGTGATTGGCCCAGAGTCACCCAGCTGGCTTTCACGCCAAAGGTGAGACTAGAACTCACAGCCTCCTGGTTTCTAGGCTAGCGTCTTCACCACTAGACGAAACACTCAACCAGTAGATAAAATAATAGACTTTTGTTGGTTTCCTAGTCCGGTCTACCTCAAAGGGCTAACAGGCAGCTTTCCTGATTTGGCCAGATGGCAGGTCCAGAAGCCCAGATCCTTTTGGAGAGTCCCGGATTCCAGAAATCCTCGGAACTGGGGTGACCTGATGGGCAGACTTTGGATTAGCAGCATTCCCAGAGTCCCCTTTTTTCTCTCATCAGGAGAAGAGCAGAGCCGGAATAAAAATTAATCAATGAATTTAACTAATCCAATTCTTAGAAGATTTGGGCATCTTCATAATTCGGATCGTCTCGTTCCTGCAAAAAAAAAAAAAAATTGTCTCGGATGTAGCCTAACGATGCTTTGCCCGGTTTTCTTAGATGCTGGTTCTCTTTTTTTTTGGGGGGGGGGGTGCGTGAAATAGGTATGAGACCCAGAAAACCCTCTCCGGCCCCATGCTGACGGGAGTGATGGGGGAGAAGCCTCAAGAAGGCGAACGGAAGTACTGGAGGCTCCTGAGGCATCCCAACAGCAGTTTGGACCAAGGTGAGGGCTGGATGTTGGATTGGGGGCAGGGGGGTCGTAGGGATGCTGTTTCTGCCCCAGCTACGGACCCCAAAGAACGCAGCACACACAAAGTCCGTTCAAACCTTAGTTTACTAAATAAACCATGTTTTTTTTTACAACAACGGCATTAACAGCCGCCAAGAATTCCAAGAATAATAACTGAAAGCTTACTGTGGTTGGCAGAATGCCCAGAAGCAATTTGCAGGAAGCTGATAAGATAAGACAAGAGGGAGGGGGAGTGGGGGAAGGGGGAGGAGAGGGGGTGGGAGGGAGGCGGGGAGAAAATGTTTGTATCTTTGATAAAACTTTTTAATAAAAAAAAAAAGATAAGACAAGACACAAAGGAGAGTGAACGAAGTTGTTCCCTGCAAATTGTTTCAGTCGGCGTTCCTCCTTAAATAGGCTAAGGGAGTGGCCAATTAGCCCCAAGCTAATTGGTGATCCCCAGATAGCCGGAATATAACTTGGGGCAACCCTACAGATTATCCTGTTTCCTTCCTCCTCATAACAGCAACGAGGTGTCTGCATTTCTGCTCCTCAGGTATCGCCGAATACATCCCACAAGATCAAGAGCATATTATTTTGAAGATGACTTCTTGGTAGAGATGGATCCCACCGCTGGTAGGCCCAGCTGTCTCTTCACAAACGATGGGCATACGTGCGGACTTGTCCTCGGAGAATTGGAGCACGTTCTTTTCCTCCCCTCTTGAGGACTAGGATCTTGGTTGTTGTTTTTTAAACGCCTCTTTTGATTTCAGTCCAAAGTCCAGTGATGGAAGGAAAGAAAGAAAGAAAGAAAGAAAGAAAGAAAGAAAGAAAGAAAGAAAGAAAGAAAGAAAGAAAGAAAGAACAAACACAACAACAAATCATGACCTACAAAATGTAAAATTTTGTTAAAATTGAAAATACAAAGAAGGAGAAATTGGATCTAAATCTGTGGCTAAAGGTTTTATAATTGCTCAAGAGCAAAAATGTCCTTAAACCTGTGGATCAAGCTTGACATCACCCAGGAGATAATTTGGTGTAGTGGTTAGAGCCCGAGGCTGCAAAATTCGCACGAGACCAGTAATCGTGGTCTCAGAAACCAAGTTAATACCCGAAAAATAATGAGTGGATTTGAATGAGATAAAAAAGGAAAGGGACAGAAAATGTGTTTGATTTATCCTGGGAGTTACTCAAAAGAAGTGTTTATAGTACGGGTGGGAATTCCTATAAAAGAAACAGTAAAATAAAACCTTGGATTGTGCAAGAGAATAACCTCTTCCCTGGGAATTTGTAATAGTAATCTAATCATAATCATAATCTGTCTATCGGAAATCTGTTATCATGCTTCTTGTAGATCTTCTCTTCTAAACAGACCCAGAATTTCTCAGCCTCAAGGACTTTAGGAAGTGGGGACTGCAACACCCAGAATTCCCCAGCCAGTTTGGAGTTGAAGTCCCCCCCTCAACTTTGAAGAGAAGGTGTAAGAGAGAGAGAGAGTAACAGACTTCCCAGATGCCAAGAGATATCCTGGGAAAGGGTCTACGTAGTCTATGGTACAACACCAAGCTTTTCGTTTATCGTTCTTTTTATAAGGTGCCGAAATTCAGCTTTATAAATCAGATGGAGGATGGATTGATGGATGGATGGATGGATGCATGGATGGATGGATGGATGGAAGGAAAGGAAGGATGGAAGGAAGGAAGGAAAGGAAGGATAGATACGAAGGATGGATGGAAGGAAGGAAAGGAAGGATGGATCGAAGGAAGGAAGGAAAGATGGATGGATGGAAGGAAGGAGAGATGGATGGAAGGAAGGAAGGAAAGATGGATGGATGGATGGAAGGAAGAAAAGGAAGGAAAGATGGATGGAAGGATGGAAGGAAGGATGGATGGATGGATGGATGGAAAGAAGGAAAGGAAGGATGGATAGAAGGAAGGAAGGAAAGATGAATGGAAGGAAGGAAAGATGAATGGATGGAAGGAAGGAAAGGAAAGATAGATACGAGGATGGATGGAAGGAAGGAAGGAAAGATGGATGGATGGGTGGAAGGAAGGAAAGGAAGGAAAGAAAGATGGATGGATGGATGGAAGGAAGGAAGGAAAGGAAGTATGGATAGAAAGAAGGAAGGAAAGATGAATGGAAGGAAGGAAAGATGAATGGATGGAAGGAAGGAAAGGAAAGATAGATACGAGGATGGATGGAAGGAAGGAAAGGAAGGATGGATGGAAGGAAGGAAGGAAAGATGGATGGATGGGTGGAAGGAAGGAAAGGAAGGAAAGTTGGATGGATGGAAGGAAGGAAGGAAAGGAAGAATGGATAGAAGGAAGGAAGGAAAGATGGATGGAAAGAAGGAAGGAAAGATGGATGGATGGAAGGAAGGAAGGAAAGGAAAGAGATACGAAGGATGGATGGAAGGAATGGATGAAGGAAGGATGGATAGAAGGATGGAAGAAAGGAAGGAAGGAAAGATGGATGGAGGAAAGGAAGGAAGGAAAGATGGATGGAAGGAAGGAAGGAAAGAAAGATGGATGGATGGAAGGAAGAAAGGAAGGAAAGGAAGGATAGATACGAAGGATGAATGGATGGAAGGAAGGAAAGGAAGGATGAATAGAAGGAAGGATGGATGGAAGGAATGGATGAAGGAAGGATGGATAGAAGGAAAGGAAGGATGGGTAGAAGGATGGATGGAAGGAAGGAAGGAAGGATGGATGGATGGATGGAAGGAAGGAAGGAAGGAAAGATGGAAGGAAGGAAGGAAGGAAAGGAAGGATGAATAGAAGGAAGGAAAGGAAGGATGAATAGAAGGAAGGAAGGAAAGATGGATTGAAGGAAGGAAGGAAGGAAAGATGGATGGAAGGAAGGAAGGAAGGAAAGGAAGGATGGATACGAGGGATGGAAGGAAGGAAGGATGGAGGGATGGATAGAAGGAAAGGAAGGATGGATAAAAGGAAGGAAGCAAGGGTGCCTCGCCAGGAGGGTCGCGTTCGGCCGGGACAAAAGGCAGCCCCCGCTGGATTCCTCCTGCGCGCGACTTTGCGCAGCCCACTGTGGGGGCCGCTCTGCGCCGGGGCTCCGCGCGAGGCGGCCAGCAGGGGGCGCGGCCGAGGCGGCCGCCTGGTCCAGCTCCCGCAGCATCCGCGGCCGATGCGCCTTCGGGGAGCGGGAGCCGCGAGCCCATCTCCATCGGGGCAGGGCCGCGGCGGGGCGAGGCGCGTTCTCGCTCCAGCCCACGCGCGCCGGGGCCGCGCCTGCCCAGCCCAGCCGCAGCGCAGGTAAGGGTCACCTTCAGGCATCGCCCTGGCGGGATCACGCGTGTCGGGGACACGGGTGGGAGTGGAGAGGGGGGGGGGAAGAGTTTTGGCCCGGAGAGGCCGGGAGGGGAGCAGCCCCACCGCCCGCCAGTCCCGTTCCCACGCAGGAGCCGTGGAGATCTGCGCTCCGGGGTTCCTGCAGGGATGCGCGCGGGGGGGGGGGGGGGGGCTGGAGGGAGCAGCCCCGCATGGAGTAAAGCTAAGGTGGAAGGGGAAAGAGCCCTCCCCGTCCTCCTCCTCCTCCTCTCCGCAAACCCCACTCCCTTCTAGCCCTGATGATGTAACCTAGTTGGGTGATGAAAGGTCTTCAGGAAAACAGCCCAGCTCAGAGAGCACCAAGGACCCCAAAGTCCTCTTCCTCCTTCTCCTAATCCTCCTCCTCCTCTCTGCAAACCCCACTCCCTTCTAGCACTGATGATGTAACCTAGTTGGGTGATAAAACGTCTTCAGGAAAACAGCCCAGGTCAGAGAGCACCAAGTACCCCAAAGTCCTTTTCTTCCTTCTCCTCCTCCTCCACCATCTATTTCTCCCCACTGGAGTAGATCGAAAACCACCACCTCCGAAAGGTAAAAGCAACTTGCCACCTCTCATAAAAACCAACCCTCCTAGAATGAGAGAAGGCCCGAAGCGAAGGGTTGGGTTGCTAAGGCAGCATAACTCAACCTTAGGGACTTTCAAATCTAGGGGGATTCTGGGAAGGAAAGCCTAAAAATTTGCCGAGGTTGGTTGGGTTGGGTGGGGTTGGACTAGATGACCTCCAAGGTCCCTTCGAACTCTGCTAATGTGCAATCAAACTGCTGGGCTGAATAAAGACTGAGTAGCTGTGGTGAGAAGACGCTCCCCAAGAATTGGGAAAAGAACGAATTGGGCTCGGAACAAATCCTTGCAAAAGGGAGAGTGAGTTTGCAGGGCATAGGCAAACAATTTGGGTCAGACATTAACCAGGAATTATTTATTGTATTTATTTATTTATTTATTGGTTCGATTTATATGCCGCCCTTTTCTGGAGACTCAGGGTGGCTTACAGTGCGTTAAGCAATAGCCTTCATATTTTTTGTATATACCTGCTTAGTAGGGCTTTCGGGCCCCCCCAAGCGGTGTTCTTTTTTATACAAAGTCAGCTTATTGCCCCCACCATCCGGTCCTCATTTTACCTACCTCGAAAGGATGGAAGGCTGAGTCAACCTTGAGCCTGGTGAGATTCGAACTCGCAGTAATTGCAGGCAGCTGGTGTTACTTAACAGTGCTTTAGTCTGCTGCGCTACCAAGGCTCTTAACAGTTAACCGTTAAAATGCCCCGGGCAGGCTCAGAAACTGACGGACAGTTTGCATCTGGGTTACCAGCGCTGGAGGCATCTTCAAAAGTAACTTTTTGTCGGAAAAAACCCGGGGAGTTAATCAGGAGGAGTCCATGTTGTTTATTTACAAAATGCCTTTTTGGGGGGCTCAGCAGCCCCCTGGAGAAGTGAATAGCACAGGCCCTGAGCTCACAAAACGCGGCAACTCTTCCAAAAGTTAGACAAACGGAGGGGAAGGGAATAAAGTAGACATAGACATAGAATTGGGACCTTGGAGGTCATCTAGCTCAACCCTCTTGCTGGAGCAGGAGAGCAAACGGAGGCGAATGAGTGGATGAGATATAAGGCATATGATAAAATGTACATTTCCTTCTCTCTCTCTCTCTCTTTTTTTAAAATCAAGCTTTTTAACTGAAGAAAATTGTACCCATCTAACTTTCCGGGGAAGGGAGTTCCCCAGGCTAAATAAAAACAGTAATTTAAGTATTAAAGGATGCTATGATTCAGCGTGCCTGGTTTGGGGATTGGTGACCTTCTCGCCTTCCGACATAACATGATTCCAGATAAGGTTGCTTTTCTACGCTCAGCCTCCTGGGATCCATTTTCCAGGGACCAGGGCAAACCAGAAATGCAGAAAATCCGCTCCCCGGCAATTTTGCATTGCTGATTTCTGGCTCCCTTGCAAGACAATGCCAGAAGGGCAAGGGAAGTGTTTGTTGTGTGTGTTTGTGTGTGTATGGAAGAAGTTGTGAGGAAGTTGTGAAGCAAAAGTTATGGGCATAAGCTTGTCAGTGACTCACCAGGGGCAACTTCCTGGCAGCTGTTGTGTTAAATGAAAGAAGTAATCAGCTCCATCTCTTTGTATGGCTGATTATTTCATTTCTTTTTTTTTCTTCGCAAAATGGGATTAGCTGCCCTAACAATACTTTGCAAGCAAGAATCTCTCCTGCAGAGGGGAAGGGGGGAAAAAGTCAGCTTTTCCCCCCAGAGTTTTGAGTTTTCTTGCTGGGTTCAGACACGTCACCTCCTCCTCCTCGCTTGTCCATCTCCATGTAGAGCTGAGGTCTTTCGAGGGGAGGGGAGCTGCAGAAGGTCCTGAGCTGCTCCTCTCTTGGAGGACCCCTCAAGCAGGAGGCAGAGGGTGGGCCTTCCAGGAGTTGAGACAGCCTCTCCAGACAAGGGGCCCGTCCTAGGCTCCTGAAGCACCTGGCCGAATTTGGTCTCACCGCCTGGAACACCCAGGTGGCTTCTCTGGAATTGCTGGAGCCAGAATTGGCAAAGAGGACGCCCATCCAGAGAACTTGAGCAAAGCAGGGACCCAAGGAGGACCTTCTCACTTCCTTTGCAAAGGTGGGAAATCTCTCCTTTCCTCCTGCTGCTCTGTGAGGTCCCTTCCTTCCTTCCTTCCTTCCTTCCTTCCTTCCTTCCTTCCTTCCTTCCTTCCTTCCTTCCTTTTCCCTTTCTCTTTAGCCCCCTCCCTCCCTCCCTTTTCCTTTTCCCTTTCTCATGCTCCTCTTTTCCTTCCATCCTTCCTTCTTTCCTTCCCTCCCTCCCTCCTTCCTTCCTTTTCCCTTTCTCATGTTCCTCTTTTTCCTTCCTTCCTTCCTTCTTCTTCCTCCCTCCCTCCCTCTTCCCTTTCTCATGCTCCTCTTTTCCTTCCCTCCCCCTTTCCCTCTCCTTTTCCTTCTCTCCCTATCTTCGTTCCTTCCTTTCCTCCCTTCCTATTTCTTTTCCTCCCTCCCTCCCTCACTGTTTCTTTCCCTCCCTCCTCTTTCCCTCCTTCCCTTCCTTCCTTCATCCCACCCTCCCTCCCTTCCTTTTCCTTCTCATGCTCCTCTTTTCCTTCCTTCCTTCCTCCCTCCCTCTTTCCCTTTCCTTCTCTCTACCTTCTTCCTTCTCTCCTCCTTCTTCCTTCCTTCCCTCCCTCCCTTCCTCCTCTTTTCCTTCCTTCCTTCCTTCTTCCCTTCCTCCCTCCCTCGATTGCTTGGGATGTTAACTTCCATTTTCCTTTGTGCCGTGTTCCCCATAAATGGCCACCTTCTTGTGATACCTTTTGTCTTCAGACTGTTCCTTTCAAACTTTGCTTAGTGACTTTATTCGCAATTCAAAACCGCGCTCTGTGCAGCGGATCCAAAAGAATCGAGCAGATTCTTGGGCAGCCTCAAAATCCTCTCCCTCTGAAGGTCGGAATAGAGCCAATCAGGTCTTCGGAACCAATGGATCCGATGGAATAATTATCCTTTCAATTTCACTCGGCAGCTGCCCGAATCTGTAAACAGGTTTAATAATGAAACACCTTGTCAATAACATTGGTGATGAAAGCGACGCAGCTTTGAGTGTTGGCTCAAAAGCAAGACTTCTTCAGTTGGATAGAAAAAGTTTCTGGTTGTGTGTGTGTGTGTGTGTGGTGGGGGAGACACTGTTGTGTGGCTTTCTCCTTGCAATAAGTGTGGATGGTGAGAAGGTCCCTCGGTGGCTGCTGGGTTTCTAGGACGACTGGAAGTTCAGGAACATCTTGACTCAGGTTTTCCTTGCCTTTCCCCTCCTCATTTATTTTTTTTTAAAAAACAATTTATTTCTGCAGCCACAAGCCTTGGATGAGCTGTCCTGGCCAGCCCCAACTTCCCTCCCTCCGTCTGGCACTGGCACAGGATTGGCGCCTCTGGGTAAGATAGTGTCCTCTCGGCCAGATTCACTCCCTGGTTACCCGAAGGTGGAGCTTCCTGCCAGGCTAAAACTTGGTGTCACTTCTCCCTTTCTGCTGGGATCCCCTCGCACGTGGCCGAGGCCAAGCCGGCCGGCTGCAGGAAGGGGGAGCGGGCCCTGGGCGTGCCAAAGAGGCTGGAAGGCAACCCGGCTGCGACACCAGGGGACGGAGGGAGAAGGCGGCTCAACTCCTTTTTCCGAAGAGTCGAAGGAGAAAGTCTCCGGCTATCTTTGCCACGCGAGGAGTCTTGTTTTGTTTCCAAGTTCTCCAAACAAGTTGGGAGTTCCCAACCCGTTCCAGACAGGCCTGGGAGAAGACCACAACGCAAGGAAAGGAAATCTGATCCCGGTGACTCACAGGGAGGGACGGCGGAGAGCGAGGAGGCGAAAGGAAGGATCGCTCGGAAGAAGCACCGCCACCAAAGGATTCCAGTTCTGAGCAAGGGGCAACTGAACAGCCCTCCTTCTTGGCCTCCAGACCAGCAGAGACCCTCCCTGGGGTCTCCAGATTTCGTTCCCGGTTGCAGAACTCAGTTCTGCCCGTGCCGTCTTTACTTTACTTTTACTTTTATTGAATTTGTATACCGCCCTACTCCCGAAGGACTCAGGGCGGTGAACAGCCATAGAATAAAACATTTAAAATTTAAATTTTAAATATAAATGTTAAATTTAAAATAGAATAAAACGAATGAAATAATTTGGCTGAAATTTAAAACCCCAATAATTGAAAAACCAAATTTAAAATTGCCATTAAAAAGGGGGGAAAAAAAAACTTAGGTCAGGCTAGCTTGATGAAATAAGAACGTCTTGAGCGCGCGACGGAAGGTACGCAGGTCCGGGATCTTCCGTATCTCCGGGGGGGGGGAGCTTGTTCCAGATAGTAGGCGCCCCCACAGAGACTGGGCCGCCAGTCGACGTTTTTTGGCCGTCTCAGATCGCCGTCTCCAATGTGCCTGCCAGCGGGGAAGAAGCACGATGCCGTGATGGGCTCGGCCGCCGAAACTTGGCCGCTCTCGCCCTGGAAGCAGGATCCCGGGCAGCGCTGGGGGCTGAGGCTGTTTTCCCGGTGGCGCCACACTCTGCCTTTGGTGGCCACCGTCCTGACGTGGCTGGCCACGGGCTCCACCATGTCCAGCCTGAACAAGTGGATTTTTGCCGTCCACAATTTCCGTTACCCGGTGTTGCTGTCCTCCTTACACATGCTGACGGCCGTGGTGGTAGGCAGGCCCCTCGACAGGCTCCAGGCCGGAAGATCGGGGCACCCGGCTCTCCATCCCAAAGCCCAGCTCCGGGTTTTCCTGCTAAGCCTGACCTTCTGCGCCAGCGTGGCTTTTGGGAATCTGGGGCTCAACCACGTCCAGCTGGACTTCGCCCAGATGGTGTACACCACGACTCCGCTCTTCACCCTGAGCCTCTCGGAGCTGCTCCTGCGGAAGCGCCATCACCCGCTGCAGTACGCGGCCATGGGCCCCATTTGCTTGGGGGCCTCCTTGAGCTTCGTGGGGGAGGTGCACTTCGATCAAGCCGGCTGCTGCTTCCTCTTCGCCGCCACTTTCCTGCGAGGCCTGAAGTCCATTCAGCAAAGTAAGTGACCCAGGGGAGTCGGCGAGGCAGGCGCTCTCGAAGGGGGCCACTGGAAGGTGGGCGGACTCCTGAAGTCCACCCATCTTCAAGTAGCCATGGTTGAGAAACGTTGTCCTACTGTTGATTGGCTAAAGCTCTCTGTCTGTCTCTCTAATCAATCAATCAGTTTGTCTGTCTGTCTCCATCCATCCATCTATCTATCTATCTATCTATCTATCTATCTATCTATCTATCTATCTAATCTACTGTATATATCTATCTCTATCTATCTCTATCTATCTCTATCTATCTCTATCTATATATATATCTATCTATCTCTAACTATCTCTACTGTATATATCTATCTCTATCTAACTCTATCTATCTCTATCTCTAGCTCAACTTCTATCTATCTATATGTATATATCTCTATCTCTAACTATCTCTACTGTATATATCTATCTCTATCTATCTCTAGCTCTACCTCTATCTATCTATCTATATGTATATATCTCTATATCTATCAAACTATCTCTACTGTATATATCTAACTCTATTTATCTATCTCTATCTCTATCTCTACCTCTATCTATCTCTATCTATCTATTTCTATCTCTACATCTCTCTCTCTCACTCTGTCTGACTATTTATCTATCTATCATCATCTATCATCTGTCTATCCATCCATCCATCCATCATCTATCTATTCTATCATCATCTATCATCTATCTATCCATCCATTATCTATCTATCTATCTATCTATCTATCTATCTATCATCTATCAATCCATCCATCCATCCATCCATCCATCCATCCATCCATCATCTATCTATCTATTCTATCATTATATTAGGGGCCTGGTGGCTCAGCAGACCGATAGCATTGTGATTACCACCAGCTGTCTGCAATTACTGCAGGTTCGAATCTCACCAGGCTCAAGGTTGACTCAGCCTTCCATCCTTTCTAAGGTAGGTAAATTGAGGACCCAGATTGTGGGGGGCAATAAGCTGACTTTGTATAAATATACAAAAGGATGAAGGCTATTGCTTAACGCATTGTAAGCCGCCCGGAGTCTCCGGAGAAGGGCGGCATATAAATCAAATTAAAAAAAAAAAATCTATCCATCCATCGTCTATCTATCTATTCTATCTATCTGTCATTCTATCATCTGTCTATATGTATCTCTATCATATCTCTCCCTCCTCTTTCTCTCTCTTTCTCTTTCTCTCTCTCTCTCTCTCTCTCTCTCTCTCAATCCATCAGAATAGAGCTGGAAGGGACCTTGGAGGTCTTCTAGTCCAACCCCCTGCTCCAGCCCCCCCCCATACCGTTTCTGAGAGATGGCCTGATGACTCCCGCATCATCTCCATGGTCAGGCGATTTACCTTCGGAGGTTTGGCAACCGGTTCATATTTATGACGGTTGCAGCTTCCCGGGGTCATTTGATCCCCTTTTTACGACGAAGTCGGTAGGGAAGGCAGCTTCGCCTAACAACCATATTTAACAGCTGCAGGGATTCCCTTAACAACTGTGGCAAGAAAGGTCGTAAAACGGGTCGAAGCTCACTTAACAAATGTCTCGCGTAGCCACGTAAACGTTGGGCCCTATTGCAGTCGTAAGCAGAGGACTACCTATATTGCGGCCGTAAGCCGAGGAGTAGCGGAAATGTCTTGGGAGTTTCTTTTGGCTGCATTGGCCAACGGGGACGGTTGCCCCTGGCCTTCTGTGGGCCCAGATCCTGAAGCTTTGCTGATATCTCTCCCCCACCCCTTGTCTGCCCCACAGGTACCCTCTTGCAGGAAGAGCACCTGGACTCCTTGAGGCTCTTGTGCCTGACTTCGCTGCCCAGCTTCTGCCTCCTCTTCGTGGCCGCGCTGGGCATGGAAGTGGGCTGGGCCTGGGACGGCCTGCTTACCTACGAGGCCAACCTCTGGACTTGCGTGCTGCTCAGCTGCCTGGGCTCGGTCCTTTACAACCTGGCCAGCTTCTGCATCCTCTCGCTGACCTCCGCCCTGACTATCCACGTCCTGGGGAACTTTAACGTGGTGGGCAACTTGCTTCTCTCCCATTGGCTTTTCGGAAGCCACCTGACTTTGCTGAGCTACGTGGGCATCGCCCTCACTCTGCTGGGCGTCCTCATGTACCATCACTCCGAGGGGATCGCCGCTTGCTGGCGCTCGCGGGCGGGCCCAGCCAAAAAAGAGTAGGTGGGCGGGTGTGTGTGTGTGTGTGTGTGTGTGCGTGTCAGAATCGGCTGGAACAGCTCCCTTTCCGACGGCGAGCTCATCCTCCCTTTCTGCTGGCCTTGAGATCTCCCGTAAATCCTATTGGCGGTCAGGATCGGCAAACAACAGCCTGCATACGGGAAACTCCTATTGCGGGCGGAGTAAAACCACTATGGGCTGAATAGGCACAACAAGCAGAGCCGTGGATTATGGCTTAGGAGTCTCAAAAGCGGGGGTCGCGTCGCCTCTTTTGAGTCTCAACCCCTGGATGGCTTAGATTAAGCCAGGAGTCAGCAACCTGCAGCTCTGGAGCCGCATGTGGCTCTTTCACCCCTCTGCTGCGGCTCCCTGTCACTCAAAATATGTAACACAACTGCCAATGTGTGACACCTGCCGGCACATGATTTATTGAGCTTTTCAACCCCCGGTAGGCCAACCATAGATAAATCCAAGAAAAGAAAAGTTTCCGAAGAAAACAGAACGTTTAATTCGACTACATAGGCTAGTTTTGTGGCCGCTCAAGAAATCGTCAGGCACGGGAAGGGTTTTGTGGCTCCCGGTGTTTTCTTTTCTGTGGGAAACGGGTCCAAATGGCTCTTTGAGTGTTTAAGGTTGCCGACCCCTGGTTTAAGCCATCTAAATTGGGCTAAATCCGGTCAAAAAGCTTTGAGAAGGAAGCTTTTTTTCTCTCCCTCTCTCTCCAAACAGGTCCCTGTGATTTGAATGATTTTGTAATTCCGGGCAAGAATTACAGTAAACGGTTTTTAGGAAATACTTTTGCCTGCCCGGCGCAGGTGAGTGCGAGACAAATTCTGATTTTTCACAAAAAGACAAGATGCCAGAAAGTTTTAGCTTTATGGGTTTTTTTTTTTTTTAAAGTTATGGAGATTTCCAAGTTTGTCTTCTAAAATCTGGTCTTTGGAAAGAGAAGAAGTTATTTTTCATTCAGAGTTGTGTTCGTCAACCTTGGCAACTTGAAGACGGGCGGATTTCAACTCCCACAATTCCCCAGTCTTGGCTGGTTCAGGAATTCTGGGAGTTGAAGTCCGCTCTTCTTCAAGTTACCAAGGTTAAGAAACACTGCTTCATAAGACGCCCTACAGATTTAGTGCATCTTTCGCAAGGTTTGTTTATGGTTCATAATATTTATTTTTATACTGCCGTATTTCCCAGGGATTCCTGGGGATTTAACTGTAATTCAAAAACACATCAGAAGGACACAACTTCGGATCTGAACAAGGTGCCAGGACTATTCTTAGCAGTGGTGAAATCCGAACCGGTTTGCTAATGGTTTGCGGGTCGCGCATGGACGCCGCGCGCCGAACACATGCTGAGCACGAGCATGTGCAGTACGGGCCAAAAGGAGGCTTGGGAAGGTAAGTAGAACAGCGAGGGGAGGGATCAGCTGTGCCGCACGATTTAGCTTTGCCAGAAAGCGGGAAATCCTGCTTTCTAGCAAAGCTAAACCCCGCGGCACAGCTGATCGTCAGAAATACCGGTTCGGAGGAATCAGTCGCTTTTTTTAAGTACTTTTTAGTTTTTAACTACTGGTAGTTTTTATCACTACCGGTTCGCAGCAAACCGGAGCAAACCAGTAGCATTTCACCCCTGATCCTAAGCGATCCTTCGCACAAGTGATTTCGTGACACACGTCATCACCTCAACCCTGTGGGTCCTATCAGGGTGTGTCCGTAACTGTACATCGTTTCTTTGTAACTCCGCAGAAGACGATCTCAAATCATCTGCTTTTTCCCGCCTGGGGGTTGTTCGTACAGGAAGGGAGGGGGGTGTCATTGTACGGCCGTCATAACAAAAAAAAAATGGAAACGTTGTGGCTGCGTATCTTTCTGTACCCAGACTGGCTGCGTAGAGGACATTAAACTACGATTTGTTTAACTGTGATCTACTGAATAAGCCACTGGGGTGAGTTTGCACAGTATATGCTAAACCACAAGGTGCTGTTTATATAGATCCTAAACCTGCATAAACCACATCTGGGCTTAGCATCAGCATTTTTTTTTTTTGCTTTAATTTATATGCTGCCCTTCTCCGGAGACTCAGGGCGGCTTACAAGGCGTTAAGCAATAGCCTTCATACTTTCGTATATTTATACAAAGTCAGTTTATGGCCCCCACAATCTGGGTCCTCATTTCACCTACCTTTGAAAGGATGGAAGGCTGAGTCAACCTTGAGCCTGGTGAGATTTGAACTTGCAATAATTGCAAGCAGCAGATGTTAATCTGTTAATAACAGTGCTTTAGTCCACTGTACTACAGGCTCTTTAGCATTATCCTACAATCTGCATTGTTTGGTGCTATAGACTATTAGTTGCTTTGAACGACCAGGCAAATCAAGCTATTCCTCCCTGCCTCCTTTAAAGATTTTTAATCTTGGCTTGCAAGACATGCAATAACCACAGAGAGGCAGCAAGGAGATACAAAAAGAAAAACCCCTCCACTACTTTGCTGCCATCTAGTGGTAATCTAGCATCTTGCAGGCCAGGAAAAAAAAACTCGTCTCCCTTTGTTCCTAAAGCACACACAGGGCATTTGATTCCTGAATTAAAGATCTCGCCAGCAACAAACCACGTTTTCAGATTCTAGATGAAAGCGAAACGAAACTACGGGTCGAGACGCTTATTGAGAATGGTGATTTAACTGAAGCGAGAATCAAAACTCCGAAACTGGGAGATGGGAGGGAAGGAGAATGCCAGGCCTGACTTTGATGGCTCCTTTTTTTAAGTAAAAGTTTGGATGGTTCGGCCCAACTCAACACAGTTTCTGCCTAGCCTTTTTTTTTTCTTGAGGTGGTTGCAACCAAAAAAAAAAAAGTTTGAGGGGGGGCATGAATCAGATATTGTGTCCTTCCTTACTAACCTTAGTTAAGCTCCAGAATTTGGCTGGCAGAAGATGTTTCGATCCACTTGGATTGGATTCGACTCTTCGTTGCAAATGAGGAAGACCCTTTAAATCAGATTTAAACCCAACCTTGAGAATGTTAAGGCATGTGGACTTCAACTCCCAGAATTCCCCAGCCAGCATGGCTGGCTGGGGAATTCTGGGAATTGAAGTCCACACATCTTAAAAGTTGAGAAACACTTCAATGGATTCTTAGTTTAGAGAAAAAAATGTTGTCAAAGAAGTCCACAGTTGATATTGTGGATTCCTCCCTCACGCTTTTCTGAATTAACTGAGACTCGGCTGACCTCTTGATAGAACTGGGAGACCCCTGAATAAAGTCTCCCCTAAAAATTTTTTAAATTATTTTAAATTATTTTAAAATTATTAAAATTATAGGGACGCGGTGACTCGGTGGCTAAGACGCTGAGCTTGTCGATCAAAAGGTCGGCAGTTCGGCGGTTCGAATCCCTAGTAATGGGTGAGCTCCCGTTCCTTGTCCCAGCTTCTGCCAACCTAGTAGTTCGAAAGCACTTAAAAAAAAAAAAATGCAAGTAGAAAAAATAGGGACCACCTTTGGTGGGAAGGGAACAGCGTTCCGTGCGCCTTTGGCGTTGAGTCATGCCGGCCACGTGACCACGGAGACGTCTTCGGACAGCGCTGGCTCTTCGGCTTTGAAACGGAGATGAGCAGCGCCCCCTAGAGTCAGGAACGACTAGCACAGATGTGCAAGGGGAACTTTTACCTTTACCTTTTAAATTTATGGCTTCTGGCTCAGAGACTTCTGTCGTCCCTGGGGTTTTTCAGAATCGCATCTTCCTGTTTAGGGATCCTTCGCCCCTTCTTTGATTCCCAGGCTTTGCAACGGAACAGGCAAGGGCAGTGATTTGTTTTGCGACGGTCACGAAACCACGGTTTATTATCTTCTGAGTGGGGTGTGTGTGTCGCAAGTAGGGCTGGACCTCAAGAGCCAGAAGAGTTTAAATGTTTTGCTAACCAACGGAAGATGAAACCTTTCCCAGCCTCATGGGAAGTCAATAAGCACCCGGCAACCTATTTAGCATCTCGGCTGGTGTTTGTCTCAAAATAAAACTCTATTTTTGTCTTATTTGTGTCCTGATGTCCTTGAATGACCCGGAGGAAAGGAAGGGCTGTCTTGGAATATATGACGCGCCTCCGGCCTCTGCAAAAAACACACACACACACAAAAAAAACTGGAGGTGGGGAACAGTTTGACAGCCTAGAGAAGCTGTTTTGGGGAAAGAAATGACTTTTCTGGGGAAGGAAGGATAATTATTCAGAGGGGCTGAATAATTGGTTGCTGTAGCAACGGCTGCCCAGCATTTCAAGCAGCCAGGAACCAGGCAGAAAGGAGAAGCCTTTGCAAGCACGCTGGATAATAATGCATGTGTGACCAAACCTATGGAAAAAAATTTTAAAAAGAAAAAAATCTTTGGGAAACAGCAAGGTTTTTGCAACAGGAAGGTTGCAAATTAAATATATTATTATTATTATTATTATTATTATTATTATTATTATTATTATTATTATTATTATTATTATTCAAATTTCTATACTGCCCTTCTCCTTTCGGACTCAGGGCGGTGAACAGCCAAAATAAAACATTTATACATAAAGTATGATTAAAAATAGATTTAAAATAATTAAATTTGGCCCATAGTTTAAAATTTATCAATTTAAAATCCATATCAAAATTTAAAATCAACCATAAAATCATAAAATCAAGAGAGACCGGCTAACTGAAAGAGATGAGTTTTTAGGGCCCGACGAAAGGTCCGGAGGTCGGAGATCACTCGTATCTCTGGGGGTAGATTGTTCCAAAGGGTAGGTGCCACCACAGAGAAGGCTCTCCTCCTGGGGGTCGCCAGCCGGCATTGTCTAGCCGACGGCACCCTGAGGAGGCCCTCTCTGTGGGAGCGAACTGGCCGGTGGGAGGCTATTGGTGGCAGAAGGCGGTCCCGTACGTACCCTGGCCCTAAGCCATGGAGCACTTTAAAGGTGATCACCAACACCTTGAAGCGCACCCGGAAGTCCATAATAATAATAATGGGGGAGAGAGCATCCTTTGGCAGCCGGTTCAATGCTGAACAATTCAGGCCTTCTGAAAGATGTTGTCGTCGCTTTTGTGTGTAATTGGAACGACTGCAGTTGTCACTAAAAATGTTAGCATGCAGGGCAGAATGGACCGGATTTCTTGCCAATCAACCGCTGGAGTTGCAATCATCAGTCAACTTCTCTCTGGTTGGAAAAAAAAAAACATTTGGTGATTTATATGTCGTACGCTTGCTCCTGGGGAGGAAAGCCATGGCAAATCTAGACAGCATCCTAAAAAGCAGAGGCATCACCCTGCCAACAAAAGTGCGTATAGTCCAGGCGATGGTTTTCCCAGTTGCGATGTCTGGCTGTGAAAGTTGGACCACAGGAAGGCTGAGCGCCAAAGAATGGAGGCCTTTGAACTTTGAACGTTGGAGAAGACTCCTGCGAGTCCCTTGGACTGCAAAGAGATCCAACCGGTCGGTCCTAGAGGAGATCAACCCTGATTGCTCTTTAGAAGGTCAGATCCTGAAGAGGAAACTCAAATCCTTTGGCCACCTAATGAGAAGGAAGGACTCCCTGGAGAAGAGCCGAATGCTGGGAACAATGGAGGGCAAAAGAAGAAGAAAGGGACGGCAGAGAAGGAGGTGGCCGGATGGAGTCCCTGAAGCAGTCGGCGTGAGCTTCAATGGACTCCAGAGGATGGTAGAGGACAGGAAGGTCTGGAGGAGCATTGTCCATGAGGTTGCAATGGGTCGGACACGACTTTGCAACTAACAACAACAATATTGTATGGATGCTAAAGAGGGGAAGGCGTTTTGTTAACCATAGTCGGTAACCTTAGATCCCAAGGCTAAGTTTCTGCATTCCACCAAGCTACAAATAAGCCAGCATTGGGTGGAATTGCAGCACATGCTAAGCTAGGAAATGACAGTTTGCACACCACTGTAGTTGTTTCTCAGACAATGGGTTAAAATAATCACATTATGATTTACACGCTCAGGTGTCCAGAAGACATCCATTCCTGTTGGACTTCATTTCCCCACCACCAACCCGAGAGTGGGGAATTCTGGGAGTTGAAACCCACAAGTCCTAAAATTGCAAACCCTGCCTTGTTTTATAGAAAACCAGGATGCTCACTTGAAGGCAAAAAAAAAAAAAAAAATCCATTTAGAAACCTGAATATAACAGATCCCTTTTTGCAATCCGGAATTTTGCAGATTCTGACAGGTAGCGGAAATTTTGAGTAGTTTGGAGAACCGGTAAATACCACCTCTGACTGGCCCCACCCCCATCTATTCTCTGCCTCCGGAGTCCCAGCTGATCAGGAGGAAATGGGGATTTTGCAGTAACCTTCCCCTGGAGTGGGGTGGGAATGGGGATTTTGCAGTATCCTTCCCCTGGAGTGCGGAGGGAATGGGGATTTTGCAGGAACCTTCCCCTGGAGTGCGGAGGGAATGGGGATTTTGCAGTAACCTTCCCCTGGAGTGGGGTGGGAATGGGGATTTTGCAGTAACCTTCCCCTGGAATGGGGAGGGAATGGGGATTTTGCAGTATCCTTCCCCTGGAGTGGGGTGGGAATGGAGATTTTACAGTATCCTTCCCCTGGATTGAGGAGGGAATGGAGATTTTACAGTATCCTTCCCTTGGAGTGGGGTGGGAATGCAGATTTTACAATATCCTTTCCCTGGAGTGGGGAGGGAATGGAGATTTTACAGTATCCTTCCCCTGCCACACCCACCAAGCCACACCTAAATTTTATTCGGTTGGTATGACCTAACTATTTTTTTTTTTTTTTGTAATCACCTGCCTTGGAAACTGAAATTAGTTCTTCCTCCTGCATGGGAAATCTGTCTGTTACCAACTCTTCATTCACCTGAGGATTCAGGTAAACATCAGAGAAAAGGGGTAACTGAATACGAACTGTTTGAGCACCTGTTACTTACTCATGAAGGTTTTGTCCCATTCCCCGGAACAGATTAAATTGACCTCAGGTAGGAAAACCTGTTTGATCAGAATCCTGGCTTTGTCACATGACCTAAAATCCTAGCCAAGTGTTAACTTTTATCTCCTTTCTGTAAAGAAAGAGCGGAGATCCAAGTAACTTTCTTTGGGAAGTCCAAGAATTTGGTGAGTTTTCCTCTTGTTTCCTGGAGTCAATTAATATTTAGGTATTGCTGCCTCTGAATAAAATTCAGGTTAATACAGGTGTAGATGTAGCAAGGAAAATGATGGTGGGGGGGAAACTCTCTTTTGTTCTGAATAGCTCAGTTTTCACGCCAGCGTATTAACCGAGGCAAACAATACAGGTAGATTGGGGAATTCTGGGAGTTGAAGTACACCCATCTCGGACACGCCAAGGTTGAAAAACACCTGTGTTGCATCTTTCTAAACATGCAATGCCCTTCAGGTTAATTGATACGAATTGAGAGGTTCCAGATTGTTTATGTAGACTCAGAGCATATCTAAGATTCTACATTGGGGATACAACTTGAAAGAAAGAGAATAGAATAGAATAGAGTTAACAGAGTTGGAAGGGACCTTGGAGGTCTTCTAGTCTAACCCCCCACTTAGGCAGGAAACCCTCCACCACTTCAGACAAATGGTTATCCAACCTCTTCTTCAAAACTTCCAGTGTTGGAGCATTCACAATTTCTGGAGGCAAGGAGTTCCACTGGTTAATTGTTCTCACTGTCAGGAAATTTCTCTTTAGTTCTAAGTTGCTTCTCTCCTCGATTATTTTCCCCCTGTTGCTTCTTGTCCTGCCCTCAGGTGCTTGACTCCCTCTTCTTTGGGGCAGCCCCTGAGATATTGGAACACTAATATCATGTATTAATATCAGTAGAGCAAACAAAGATTTGCCTGCCGTGCCCCCACAAAAAGCGATGAAAAAGTAGCTTTATAATCTAACCATAAGTAGAAGGGAAAAGGAAAGAAAACATGGATTTATCATTAGCCCCGAAATTGGATTACTGAGGAAATTGTTCCTTTCCAGACCGTCCAACCAGATGAATTCATCGACTGCACACCTGATTCGATGTTTGCAGAAAATACACAAGGTTGGTGCTTTCTGCTCCTCTTCAGATCTTAACTTTTTGTCTGCCAGGTTTCTTCTCCTTCCATGCCTCCATCCGTCATTTCGAAGTGGATTGTATAGAGTTATTTTTTTGTTCACAAAATGTCCATGCAACACACACACACACACCTGTTTCCTACACTTGACTCTGGGAATTCTGGAATTCTGTGCCCTATTCCCTTGCGTGGGAATCCATATTGGACGTGACTTCCTTCAAAAGTTCAAAAGGGAAGCAGTATGCTCTCTCCCATATTGGGGTAGACCAGGTAATTCGAGAGAAAAACACTTTATATATATATATTAGTTCGAATCCGAGTAAGGGTATGGCTAGCTGATGAGAGCTAAATAGCTTGAAATAGATCTACACAATTCTCTCTTGGCTCAGAGGTTAATACAACTGCCTAATATGCAGGCAGCCCAAGTTCGAATCCGAGTAAGGGTATGGCTAGCTGATGAGAGCTAAATCGGTTGAAATATCTACATAATTCTCTCTTGGCTCAGAGGTTAATACAACTGCCTAATATGCAGGTAGCCCAAGTTCGAATCCGAGTAAGGGTATGGCTAGCTGATGAGAGCTAAATTGCTTGAAATATCTACATAATTCTCTCTTGGCTCAGAGGTTAATACAACTGCCTAATAAGCAGGCAGCCCAAGTTGGAATCCGAGTAAAGGTATGGCTAGCTGATGAGAGCTAAATAGCTTGAAATAGATCTACACTAGTCTCCCTTTATTTCTTTATCAGCAAAGTATAAATTTGGTATAAAATGGTTTGTCGTGAATGCGACTGCTTGAGGGCTCCTGGATTGGAGCTGAAAGGCGAAAGGGAAGCAGTATGCTTATTTATTATTTATTATTTGGATTTATATGCCGCCCTATCTCCGAAAGGACTCAGGGCAGCTCACAACAATAAAACACACAAAGTTCAATTTTTATTTTATTTTTTAAGAATACCCAATAAAACTATAAAAACCATTAAAATCCCCTCTAAAACCCCTTCAGTCCAAGCCGGCCGGCCCGAAATTTTTATTTTTTATTTTTATTTTTATATGCCGCCCTTCTCCGGAGACTCAGGGCGGCTTACAATGCGTTAAGCAATCGCCTTCATACTTTTGTATATATTTTATACAAAGTCAGCTTATTGCCCCCACAATCTGGGTCCTCAATTTCTGGAAAGAAGCTATTCCACCGATGAATTGCTCTGTTGGGAAATTTCTCCTTAGTTCTAGGTGGCTTCTCTCCTTGGTTAGTTTCTCTCCGTTGCTTCTTGTTTTCACTGAGATGTTTCCACACACTGCTCTGCAAATATTTTGAAATATAATTCCTACCATGTGGTGGCAACGCACCGAATAGCCAGGCGGTTGGTCCTCATTTGGCAGATGTCTCACTGAGCAACTATTCACACAGTTAGGATGGGGATAAAAATGTAATTGTATAATGAATCCTCACCTACACAACCTTTACAGGTCTGTCAAGCAAAGGAAAGCTGAGAGAAGGTCATAAGCACAGTTGTGGTTTCGTTTAATGACCAAGTTGCTGGTCCCAATTGCGGCTACTAAAGGAGGACTACCTGTGGCACAGTTTTCGACCGACTTTTGGGAAGGAAAATTTAAAATGGCTGACTATGCACCCCCTTCGTTTTTAAAACAACAACAAAGAGTTGGAATGGCTGCAAGAGGAATCGCCTTCACGACAGGTCGTCCTCGACTTTCGACCACAATTGAGCCCCAAATTGGGGGGGGGAGCCAAGAATGGGATTTGGGGGTTCTCAGATCTGCACAGAATCTTAGCTAGAGGTTTTTTTTTTTTTTTTTAATTTGATTTATATGCCGCCCTTCTCCGGAGACTCAGGGCGGCTTACAGTGCGAACCTCTGCGGAGAGCCCACCCCTGTTCATAAATCGCTTTTTTCCCCCCAGTGCTGTTGTAACTTTGGTCGTTAAATGAAGTTTTGTAGCTAGAGGATTACCTGTCTCTCTTTTTGGGGGGGCCAGAAAAAAAAACACGCCTTGGTGGTCTTCAGAACCGCCACCTTTGCTAGCTTTCTGACTCCTATCCTAGATTAAATCCAACAGAATGTGTGAAATCGATTGTCTCCCGGAATGTGCTCACCTGTCTCTCTCTGTATCTCCTGGGCAGGTAATCAGGAAGGCCAACGAAATCCTTGCAGGCATCAGCCAGCCATCTGTCTGTAGGGAGGTGTTGCTTTCTGCGCCTGGAACAGCCTACATTTGGGGTACAGCAGAGATGCCTTTCTCCCTCTTTCTTTTTTTCTTGAATTTCCTGAAGATCTCCTACGCTCATTCCCGATTTTGGGGATGTGCCAATAACCCCGCATTCTGACGATATTGGAGATGAGAATCTTGGTTCAAAGATAAGGGGAGTGCAGACAATTTCAATGCGGATGGCTTTGTGAGCCTGAGAGGGCTGGCTGAAACTGTCCTATCGTCTTTAATCAGAAAAGTTAGCTTCTTGCGTCGACGCGATTTTTGTCTAATGGGCTTGCTCCACTCTGGGGGAATAGTAGCCTTTCTCGATGTCTTCTGGGTTTAGGAGACAAAACGTCCTACGAAGAATGATTAAAGGAACCTGGTGGGTTTAGCCCGAAGAAGAGAAGATTCAGGATCCCTTAGAAGCCTAAGTGTCAGGGAAATACTTTAAGAGCTGACCAGCTGCTACAATGATATAAGGCACGGAATGAGTCGGCAAGGTTTTTGAGCTGATACGACTTTAAGAGGCTGTATATATAAGAGATGGTATCTCTCTCTCTCTCTCTCTCTCTCGCTCTCTCTCTCGCTCTCTCTCTCTCTCCCCTCTCTCTCTCTCTCTCTCTCTCTCCATGTGTGTTTTCGTGCTATAGTTGATGATTTATTGCCTGACTTTGCCTAGTAGGTGTATGTATATATTCCTTGTAGATAAGCTGGCATTTGAAAGACAAACCTGTTTACTGTATTTTGCTCCTAGGTTGTCTCAAAATAGTCACACTGTGTGCACTCTGACACGAAGATAGACGGATAGAATAGAATAGAATAGAATAGAATAGAATAGAATAGAATAGAATAGAATAGAATAGAATAATAGAATAGAATAACAGAGTTGGAAGGGACCTTGGAGGTCTTCTAGTCCAACCCCCTGCCCAGGCAGGAAACCCTACACCACTTCAGACAAATGGTTATCCAACCTCTTCTTAAAAACTTCCAGTGTTGGAGCATTCACAATTTCTGGAGGCAAGGAGTTCCACTGATTAATTGTTCTCACTGTCGGGAAATTCCTCCTTAGTTCTAAGTTGCTTCTCTCCTTGATGAGTTTCTACCTGTTGCTTCTTCTCCTGCCTTCAGGTGCTTTGGAGAATAGCTTGACTCCCTCTTCTTCGGGGCAGCCCCTGTTATATAGAGATAGGAAGAGATGGGGAGATGGGGAGAAACGGATCGTGAAAGGTGGAAATTTATTTTCCCTAGTGCAAATGGGTGAAGAGAGATTGACTGACTCCAGATCACTCCAGGAAACTTTGTGCTTTAAGAAGTATTAGAATTTGCTATTTCCCGATTTCTAGCCTAGCGCCCTAACCACTACACCAAACCTGCCCTCCCTACCCTTGGAGCGACTTCTAAACAACCCCCCCCTCCTCTTTGTTCTCATCCGCAGGATTGTCAGAGATCTATCAGATCTCCAGGCGCTTGGGAGACGCCATGAGCGCTCGGAAATTATCAAGCGAGCTGCTATCGCAAACGTTGCGCGAAGTGGATTTGGCTTGGAATAACCTGTTGTCGTTCCTCGCGTTTGGTCGTTCTGCGTTCCAGGCGTTGGTAAGGGATTCCAGTCTGGGTGTGCGAAAGCTCAGTGGACTTAAAAAGGGGAAATGGGGATGCGGGGGGGTCCCCCACGGGGGTCATGGGGAAACAAAATTTCTGCCGTCATTTATTGATCCGAATATTTATATGTCGCTCTGTTACCGGAAACTTAAGGTGGTTTGCAGCTGGCTACTTTTAACATACAGAAAAGGTGGCTCAGTGGCTAAGACGCTGAGCTTGTCGATCAGAAGGTCGGCAGTTCAGCAGTTCGAATCCCAAGTGCCGCGTAACGGGGGGACCCTCCCGTGACTTGTCCCAGCTTCTGCCAACCTAGCAGTTCGAAAGCAGGTAAAAAATGCAAGTAGAAAAATAGGGACCACCTTTGGTGGGAAGGGAACAGCGTTCGGTGCACCTTTGGCGTTGAGTCACGCCGGCCACATGACCACGGAGACGTCTCCGGACAGCGCTGGCTCTTCGGCTTTGAAACGGAGATGAGCACTGCCCCCTAGAGTCGGGAACGACTAGCACCTATGTGCGAGGGGAACCTTTACCTTTACCTAAGAGATGGTATGGTTAGGAAAGGCCGTTGTATGACAAAACCTCCATCCTACTGATGCTAGATCTGCTGGGACTTTTCTGCAACTGCACGGCGGTAGCGTGTTTATCAAAGAGAGAAAACCAAGAATAATCTCTTGATTTGGTTCTTTTATCCCAACTGCTGATAATTTACAGCTTCTGCCACCGGCGCCTGTGACCGAATCTTGCACGACACTTGCAAAATGTGAGCCTAACCAAATCTGTGGAGTTTGCCTCACAGCGGTAAATCGAGAAGCTCAGGTAATTTTCTTTCTGCCGCCATCGTTACGTGAATCACCCCAGTTGTTAAGTGAGTCACGTGGTGGTTAAGCGAATTCAGCTTTCTCATGGACTTCGCTTGTCAGGAGGTCGCAAAAGGGGATCACGTGACTCCCCAAGGAACACTGTGACTGTCGTAGATATGAGGCATAAATATAAGTCGAGGACTCCCTGTATTTTCCTGCCTGCTTGATCTCAAATTGTAGCAAGGAAAGCAGAAATGGGAGAGAGGCAGCAGAAATATAAATGGACAACTCGGATTCCGAGGCTGGCACGTTGTTGCTTGACTTAGTCAAGCCGGGGTGGAGCAGAAAAAGGACTTAGCTCCTCTTTATACAGGCGTCTACAAACATTTTGCTCGTCTCCTTCTCCTAAATGGCTTCATTTTGTTTCCATTTGCTCTCTCAGGTGCCTTCTGGAAATTTGGACCCCATTCTACACCAGGGATTCTTTTATCATGTCGGTTGTGCCAATTTTTGGTTGAA